>NC_088395.1:130897500-131110000 GCF_037993035.2 Macaca fascicularis
AAATTAAGCAATGTGTCAGGGACTGTGCTATATGCTTTATGTCAATTGTTTAATTAACTCCTTACTATGACCATATGAGACAGGTACTATTATTATCACCCTTATGTTACAGATGAGGGCACTGGCTGGGCGAGGTTTTGTCAATTACTTGAGGTTGGAGAGATAATGATGGCACAGTTAGTATTTAAAGCCAGGCCTCTCTGACTCCAGAATCCAGGCTTTTAACCACAGTGCTGTAATGCCCAATCTTCTAGGAGAGTAGAGAAAAAAATTTAAAAAGAATGATCTGGTTGTCAGCTTCATATTTAGTGCATACAGTATCAAGATACGCTTCTAGAGCTATATTTATGGGATGTGTCTTATGTAGAAAATCATGAAAGGATACAACTGAACATTTGAAAATATCCTTCTACTGTATTACATCTTCTAAAAGGTTTGGATTAGTATACATATGGCATTAAAAAAAGGAACTATGTTTTTATTTGGTAAGTAATATGCAGTAAAGACCTAATATAGCAAAACCATGATGTGCAGATATAGTTAAGGTTTTGTTCAGGCTTCCATAAAAAGTCAGGTTAAGCTAACAACTTGTTGTATGAGGCATCAACCCATAATGATTTTTCTTAATAAAGTATTTAATTGAAGTCGGTTTGCTCTGTTCGTTGTTATAATTGAGCAGAAACTTAAAGCATTTTTCATTTATGAAATTTGTCACAACACATTAAAAATATAGGTGAGTAGAATTTCTCTAAAATCGATCATGAATAGACTCTGGGGCTTTGCTTTCATTGTGTAAAAAGTTTTTTGTGGTCTTCACAGATGTTCCATATAAGGATTTTAGTACAGTGTAGAAGTTAAGAGATTAGACTCTGGAATCAGACCACCACTTACTAGCTCTGTGACACTGGGCAAGTTACTTAACCTCTCTGTGCCTCTGTTTCTCATTTGGACAACGGGGACCATAATGTGACCTTCATGATATAATCCATGTAAAGTATCTGGAACAATTCTTGACACGTGGTAATTTTAAATTAATTTTAACCATCATCATCAACTTACTTTATGGAAAGGAATCAAAAGAGGTCTGAATTAGAATATAAAATCAAATATACTATAATGACAACTATGTGATGACCTGCTGTCTTGCATGTTTCGTTTTCCTCAGACAGATAAATTCTGATTTTTAGTGTGAATGGTAAGAAACCCTAGGTAGATAACACCAAATGATAGCTCTTGTACCTTCAGATGTAAGGGGATAAAATAGCAGAAGAGAAGGTAAGGGAGAAAAAGCAGGTAAGGGAGATAAGGAAGAAAAATCTGAGCAGTAAGCGTGGCAGACTTTTTTCTCTGCCACCTCTGACCCCTCTACTGTCCTCAGCCACTCTCAGCAGTAACAGTGAAACTGCTGGGAAAGGTCACTCCAGGCTAGAAACAAGTATTTTGAAATGAGAACATACAGCAAACTGCATCATGAATTGAAAACTAGAGCAAACCATAATATTTTCCTGAACCCTAAGCATTAATTTTTACTGAAGCATGGATTAAAGTTACCTTTTCAAAAGCAAACAAAAACAAAACAAAACAAAACCCACAAACAAGCCCCCCACCACCAAAGGAATTAAAAACACAAGGGAAGAGTAGTAACCCAAATAACTACTGCATTAAAAAATGATGTCTTAGTTGCAACTAATGAACCAAAATAAGACTGTGTTACCACCTGTATAAAATTGTAAGTTTCTTGGAGGTAAGGTTTTGCTCATTCATTCATTTATTTATTTTTGTTCTCCAAATATTACCCAGGATATTGCTGACTATACATATTATTCTCAATTTCTACTATTTAAATTGACTTCCTGGAATTTTACACGGCTCAAGTCCCTCTGTACTGAATCCTATTTCAATAAATATATAAACTTCCAGCTATTTTCACTGCTTGTATATTAAGACTAAGATCATTCAATGTGAATAAGATGTTGGGAGTGCTGGTACTGTGACATTTATTATAAATAAGTCAGGTAGTTCAAGCTCACATTGGTTAAACTTAAAAGTTCAGGACTCAAAGTGATTTTTTTCCTTTCTCCCAACTAGGAAGAATTCATGTCCCTGAACTAGAAAAAAATCATGTTATCCAACTTTGACATAAGCATTCACCTTTACATTAAGCAGAAAAAGCTTTTTCATATTACAAATAGAAGAAATTTCCATATACCCTTTGTAAAATGTTATATATAAATGCTGGGCTTGGACACAGAGAACTTAATCAAAATCCCATGTTGCTTCAGGGTAGTTATATGCGAAATGCAATTTCCATTGTATTGAAGTCTCCATTCTGTAAATATTTATCTATTTTCAAAATTGCCAACATATTTGAAAAGTTTAATTGGTTTATACTCAAGGCACTAGAGACAGGGAAATTTTGCTTTCACAAGATATTTACACACATTTATTCTGTCCACGTAGAGGACTTCTTTCAAGTGATCATAAAATTTAATGTGAAGTGAAACCATCCCAGCTACGGTCCTAATGACCAAATTAGAAGAAAAGTAATCAACAATCAATCAATCATTTTCATCACTGTACCTTTTTTCTCTGATTTATCAGAAACTTTTCCTCCAATTGGAGAGTAAGTAGTGTCCATGGACTCGGTCCCCCTGTTCCCTTTGCTAACTCCATTTGCATACAGCTCTCCTTCAACTGGTTGCAACTGCCAAGTCAGGCCGAACAAATGTACTGCTGCAAGAGAACAAGCCATACATTAATTTATTCCAGACTCACTGAGAAGATCTCCAAGCCAGGTATCCCTTTGCACCTAAAAATGTTACGAACAGTTTTCTTTTAGTTAGGCCAAGCAACTGGGAGTTTATACCTATACATCATACATGTAGCTACTTGCATGCTACGACACACATAAGTATTACCAGTTGTTATAGTAGCTGTTGTTAACATTTTGAGGCTAAAGCTATCCCAATGATAGGATTAGAAATTGGAATCAACTGTAGTACAATTAGACTTAGCTTCTCACTGCTGTGACCCTTTCGTTTTCCATTTCCCTTAGTCATGTAACACTAGTTTCCATATGGAAACTGTTACAGAGTAATGGTGGACAGACTATCATGAGAACATGGAAGACCTTCTCTATGGTTTTAATTCAATTCATTTCAGCAAATATTTCCTGAATGCCTAGTATGCATAAAGCCCTATGATAGTTGCTGCAGCTGTTAAAATGTAGATGCTTATTAGGGTGGGATTTGGTAGTAATACCAGGATAAAATAATATTATGCAGAATGATTGATATAAGACAGGTTTAAACTGCTATCAGAAGATTTAAAAGTACCCAGTGTTGGTCACTGTGCAGGAAGATGGGCACTCTCATACACTCCTGAGGAGGGTATAAAAATACAGTGACCTTTTTTGGAGGGCAATGTGGCACCATTTATCAAATGAACTGAAAATCTGATTTACCCTTTGAGCTTGTCAGGCCTCTGAGCCCAAGCCAAGCTACCGCATCCCCTGTGACTTGCACATATACGCCCAGATGGCCTGAAGTAACTGAAGAATCACAAAAGAAGTGAAAATGCCCTGCCCCGCCTTAACTGATGACATTCCATCACAAAAGAAGTGAAAATTGCCGGTCCTTGCCTTAAGTGATGACATTACCTTGTGCAAGTCCTTTTCCTGACTCATCCTGGCTCAAAAAGCTCCCCCACTGAGCACCTTGTGACCCCCACTCCTGCCCTCCAGAGAACAACCCCCTTTTGACTGTAATTTTCCTTTACCTACCCAAGTCCTATAAAATGGCCCCACCCTTATCTCCCTTTGCTGACTCTCTTTTCGGACTCAGCCCGCCTGCACCCAGGTGATTAAAAAGCTTTATTGCTCACACAAAGCCCGTTTGGTGGTCTCTTCACACGGACGCGCATGACAGAGCTAACTATTTAATTTCTGTGAATTAACTATGAACGTTGCCAAAGTACAATGCTGTCTATTGTAACATCTGAAAATAATATTAGAAAGTTATAATCAATCTAAATATTCATCAAGAGATTAATCAAATAACCAATGAGATAGTAAATAATACAAGAGTATGTGGCTGCGAAAAATCATGTTGCAGAAGACCATGCAATGGTATGGGAAATATCCATAAGGTATCAAATGAAAAATATTAGGCTATTAAACATTATAAATAGTGTGATTTGAAGTGTGTGTGTTTGTGTATGTGTGCACATGTTCATGTCCAGAGAAAAAAGGTTTGGAAGAATATATAGCAACATGTTAACAGCATGGGAAACTTACAGAGAATTTTTATTTTTTTTCTTTATGATTTCTGTGTTTTCCATATTTTTTACAATGTACATGTGTAACATTTGCTATCTGGGAAAAAGGAAGCTTTTGCTTTAAAAGAAATGGTTTAAAGGAACAGTAGATTAAAATAGGTTGGGATGATCAAGAATAATTTTTGAAGGAAGTGGGAGTAGATACAGACTTTGAAGGATGTGTAGGGCTTTGACAGGTGACAACAATTGGTGGGGAGAAGGGACAGGGCTGAATAAAGTATGACTTTGTAAAGTACATGATGTATCTGAGGCAAAAGAAGTTGCTGGGGTTCACTGGAGCTTAGCTATGTGCTGGTGCTAGTGGAAGTTAAGGCCAGAAAGGAAGATTGGAGCCATATTGTAGAGGACACTGAGTGGCACACTTATACATTTAGATTCAACTTATTAGGCAACAAAAAGGCATTTCTATTTTTTGAGAGGCTGAGTGATATGATCAGAATTTTTGGAGGATTAATTTGATAGTGGGGAGCACTGAAGGTTTTTAGGCAAATAACTGATATAATAAAAAACATCCTTTGCAGAAAGATAAATCCAGTAGTAGTATGGAGAATGAATCGGAGACCTAAAGATTTGGCAAATAAGTCAATTGGGATGGCATTGCAATAATCTAGGAAATAAGTAATTAGTGCTCCAATTAGAGTAGTGTCACAGGAGTGTCTCAATTATTTGCAGTGGGAATGCAAAGAAGATTTCTTAAGGAGAAATTGCATAAATTGCGTTTCAGGATTTGGCAACAGGTCCTCTCTCCTCTCTCTCTCTCTCTCTTTCTCTCTCTCTCTCTCGCTCTCTCTTTGTGTGTGTGTGTGTGTGTACGTGTGCGTTTGTATACACATTCATACATGTGTATAGGTGTGCTGAGGGAGGGCATAGAAAAAAGTGAGGGAAAGGAGGGAGGAATCCAAAATGGTTAAGGTTTTGAGCCTAACTGAAACAACGGTGGAACTATTAATAGAGTTAGAGAATTCTTTATTAGCCTACCACTTGCTACAAATAGTTGGTGCTGGATTTCTGTTTTGTTGATTGATGACTATTTGAATATGTGGCTTGAGACCGGATTAGAAGATGCAAGGAATGCAATGAATTCAGTCTTTGGGGCTGTTGAGTTTCTGGGAATGATGGGCCCTCCAGATAGTGAATGCTAACGATAGGAGGTTTGAAGTTCTGGAGGATATTAGAGCTAGAAAAAGACTGAAAAGTCATATATGCACAGAGACAACAGTTGAAGTTGTGAGAGTGAATGAAGTCACTGAAGGGAGAGAATGTTAGGAGAAAACAGTGCCTAGGGCAAAAAGCTGGAGAAACCTCTTGTTTGTTTTCTCATTGCATTTTTCAACATCAACCAAATCCTACCAAAAGGCAAAAAAAAAAAAAAAAAAAAAAAAAAAAAAAAAAAGTGAATCTGCTCATAAGCCATTTTATATTTCTCTTTGTGTTCCTAGGTGAACTGAAAGGGGCTAATTAGTATGTGTAACGCTCATGTATAGTATTTGAGTTAGTGACTGAGAACAGAGAAGGATAGCCTATTTAAAAATCATTCATCCACTTTTAGTTGGAGCTAAAGAGATTTCTAACACCTACTTCCTAATTTATCCTTAAAACTTTTAAGCATTTAATTGGTTTCTACCCTTTTCTTTGGATTAAGGCCAGTGCTGCCTGAGGAATTTCTCTTGCAATTATTGGAAATAATTTTAACTCAAAGGATAGTGGTTCTGAGTAAGGTATGGTATGGCACATTAATAAAGCTATATTAGTGACATCCTTGAGATTTCCTTGCCAATGGACTCTAAGTTTGGTTTAACACACCTGTTCCAATTAGAGGTATTTTTCGGTTTTACAGAAAATTTGCTCTACTCTGCCTCCCAAATAATTTGAATATGATGGATAGTAGGAGCTATATTGAAAATGTGTTTCATTCCCTTAGTTCAATTACTTTTGTGAAATTAGATGGACCATATATAACAAAAGGCATAGTAGTTTTCATTTAGAAGACTAAGGGGGTTATTTTATATGCTTTAAGTTGAGCCAGTTTCCTGGGGCACTTGAAAATGTGAGAAAATGCACATGGTGAGATTCACTTCAAAATATATAAGGCAAGGATTAATTTTTCACCATCAAATGAAATGGACTGCTTCCATTCAATCAAGACACATAAAGAGGTATGGGCACATTTAGTAGAACACTCTTTGAGAGCAGTGAAGCTTGGTAATTTTTCGAACTTGCTATATCTTTCCCAGGGAACAAGCTGTTTGTAATATATATTTGTGTGAATATATGATGAAAGTTAATTATTTGCTACAGACCACAGACAAGTATCATGGCAAGGCTACTGGCCTTTTATTTCGTCCAAACATAGGTACTGGCCAACCAAAATGGCTATCAGATATAAACAACTAATACAGTCTAACCAGTACACACTGGCTGAATGTCAGCTTTAGATACAGTATAAAGACAGCTTCCTCAGTTTCTAGCGGATTCCCATCCAGATTTATGCCATGTGTTTAGAGCCACACTGTTTAGGTGAGTCCCCCAAACCCAAGAATAGACATTATGAGCCAATTGGCTAGAATAAGGGTAAAATTAGTAATGAACAAACAGGGCAATATTAAGTCATATTCACACGTTGATTCAACAAATACTTTTTTTGAGTGCCTACTCTATACCAGGCACTGTGTTTTTTTTTTGTTTTGTTTTGTTTGTTTTTTTTTCTGAGTTTACAACAGCAAACAACATAAGAAAATCTCTACCCTCCCAGAACTTATATGAGAGGGTAGTGGGTTAAGACAGGCAAAGAAAAAATACATGATATAAAATATAAGATAGAATATAACTGTTATGGAAACAAACCAAAAAACAAAAAACAGCAAATAAACTAGATAACATTGGGTAGTTATAAGTGCTATGAAGGTAACAATAGGTAAGGGTGGTCAGAGAAACCCTCTTGGAGGAGGTAACATTTGAACCAAGATTATAATGAAGTGAAGCCATTGTGAATATCTAGGGGAAGAATCTTCCAGGAAGACAAAATAGAATTTATAGAAAGCCCTGAAGTCTTACATGAAGTGTGTGAGAAATACTAAGGAGCCCAGTGTGAGCTCAGTCAGAACGGCAAAGAGTGGTAGGAACACTCATACACATAAGTACCAGACCCATAATCTTGTTACCTCAGTACGCTAGCCAACTTTGCAAACTGGTCACCAACAAATAAGAATTAGAAAGTAATAAACCTAAAATCTCACATACCAGAATATACACCTTCAAATGAGCACTGCTGGTTAAAGTAGATGTAATATAAGTAGTCTTGACTGTAAGTAAGGTCAAATTTACTGTTCCCTAAGACATAAGACATATAACACACACACACACATATATCATATATATATATATATATATATATATATATATATATATACACACACACACACACACACACACACTCAATGAATGGAGATGGATGCTACCCAGATCTCTGAGGGAGTACCCATCCTGTTATTTGCATTTCACTGAAACTCAGTGGTTGGATAGAATGTTTATGTCTATTCAAATATTCCAGGAATGATGTATTTTCAGCAGATTAAAAATGGCAGTCCCTAATGCTCTTTTAGCAAATGTTCCCTGGTGCTGAGCCCTGTACATTTTATTATTATTCTCCTTCTTGTTCTATCCAATTGCAAAGAGCCATGTTCTAAAATTATAAATTCGTTACAAAGTTCAGGTAATGAATGGATTGTCTTCGCTGTCCTCAATTCCAAATTCAATCAAGTACCTTGGAACCCAAGGCAGGCTGACTCCATGTACAGAAGCTCTTCTTAACTTACGCATTTCTGTAGAAACCTCCAAATCTCTGTTTTCTCTCTGCATACTGTTAGAATGTTGGACTTTGTTTCTCATAAACAAGACTGGTGGTCTCTATTAACATTTGTAATCAATAATCCTTTCCCATCCCATCCCACTTTCTTTCAAAAGGCAATCATTGACTAAAAAAAAAAACAAACAAACCCACAGGAATGCATCAGAAGTAAATGTGGGAAATACATGCTGAATGACTTAGGTCTATGCTATTCAATATGGTAGCCACTCATCACATGTGTCTATTGCACACTTGAAATGTGGCTAGTCAGAGTCGAAGACTTCGTATAAAAGAAAAAATATAAAAGATCACATTAATATTTTTATATTAATTACACATTGAAATGAAAATATTTTTGATATATCAGGTTAAATAAAATATGTATTTAAATTGATATCACCTGTTTCTTCTTACTTTTTTAATATGGCTACTATAAAACTTTAAGTTACATATATGGTTCACAATGTATTTCTGCTGAGCAGTGATGATCTTGGACTACCTACAACATTTCACAAAGAGATATGGTTCTCTTTTAGCACCCTGTCATAGAATCTACCATACTATATTAAAGATATCTGTTTACATGACTGTCTCATCATTATTAAGCACTCCAAAGGCAGGAACAATGCCCTCTGCATTTTTCTGTTCCTGGTACCTAACTCTGTTATTGGTAGTCAGGAAGTACTCTTCATTGTTGATAGGAGTGTAAAGTGGTAAAGTGGCTTTGGAAGGCAATGTTGATATCTATCACAATTTAAATTGAGAATATTCCTTGACCAAGGAATTCTACTTCTAAGAGTCTGTACTGAAGAAATAATCGCATGTGGGGCATAAAGGGGCATGTGCAAGGAAATTCACTATTGCATTGTTAATATATTGACTTTATTAATGCAGTTAAAAATTAGAACAACCAATCTATGGAAGAGTGGTACACCCGTACTATGAAATCCTTTGTAAGAATTAAAAGGACTGATACTGAGAAATTATCAGATTGAAGGAAACTAAGGAGACAGGATGACTAAATACAATATGTGGATCTAGAAAGAATCTTGTAACAGAAAAGACTCTGGAAAACTGGAGAACTCTGAATTAAACTCTAAGTTTAGTTAATAACCTCATACCAATGTTAATGTCTTAGTTTTAGTAATTGTACTATGTTTGTGCAAGATGCTAATATTGGGAGAAGCTCAGTGACAGGAATACAGTGATTCTGTGCTATATTTGTAACTTTTCTGTAAGTCTAAAATTATTTCAAATAAAAAGCCAAAAAGAGAGAGAAAAAGGACTGATCCAGTGATATGCTGGAGCTGGCTTATACTGGTTTACAAAAGCCGACTGTGCACGTCTCTTCCCAATTCCACCTCCAATGACTTTACATTGGCAGTTGAAATTGACCATGGCGGGTGTATTTACATCCTGGGAATTAGCAAATGTGGCAGATCAAGGCTTTTTGGGCCAGAGAACTTGTTAAACATTTATCAGCACATCACTGGATGATCTGTATGTACTGACATGAAACAGGCTCTAAGATTTTATGAAAAATATTGTAGAACAATGCATATTCTATGATCTAGTTTAAGTAGAACATATGTATTTAAATATATATATATACACATATAAAATATATATATTTAAATATGTATTTTAAATGCGAAGAGACCGAAAAACAAATTCCAAACTATTGATGTTTAGAGTAGGGAGCTGTGAAAACCAAGAAGATACTTTGACATTTTCATAGTATTGTTAGAATCTTTTACAATGATAATGCGTTCATGCATTATTATATAATTTTAAAATACCAGGTCCTCAACAAACCTTTGTTAAGCTCAACGAATAGTTTCATTGTTTTATTCTATCTCTTTTATTGCTGTTTTCTAAAATTGGGCTTTTCAAAACAGTTCAAAACAGCAGAACCATTCAGCAATTAAATATGAACAGTTTCCAAATACATAAAACAGATAAAACAGAATTTGATTGAAAGGCATTGGCTGTCCAAAAGATCCAAAGAAAATAGTTTGAAATCCAGTGGCTTAACAAATTATCTTCAAAATATCTGAATAAGGAAAATTTGGGTGTTGGGAAGAATTCCTTTTAGGTATTTAAATTTATTGAAATATATTTATAGTGCTACTGTCAGGAGATAGGACCCTTTTTCATGTTATTATGTATCTTTTGGGGTTTTGTGTCCACTCTCTTACAGGTAATTTTTGAATACACTTAACAATAAATAGGGCTTTGATAATAAATATACAAGTTAACCTTGAAATTATAAGACTTCTAAGGCAAATGTAACTTTGCTTTCAAGGAATTCATCTTGCACCTTAAAATGCATACATACTCAGCTAGGGGTGTTATATTTATTTGTTGCAATAATTTTGGGGTATTATTTTCTAAATCCACTAAATAAACCTATTTAGAAAATTTGAAATCTATGTTACAAATAAAGTCCTGACCACTATGGATCATGTCCTACTTCACAGCATGCCAAGACAAAAGCATATAATATTTTCCAAGATACTTTGTTTTCCCTTTTTGTCAGCAGTCTCCCCCTACTAGTTCCCTTCATGTTCCTTTAGGCTAGGGAATGCTACAGCTTTTGTACTTTACTTCCAAGGCTTGTCAAAGCTACAGATCTGCTTGTATGTTGGACAGTTCCCTTCCTGAAAAATATACGAAGTACATTACCCAGATGGTGACCCCTGATGACTTCAGGCTTTCAACTTAACTCCCGTGGGAAGCAATTTCACCAGACCGATACTTCAGTGGCCATGATGTGAGACTAGATGCTTCTGCAATAAGGAATATCACTGCAAAAATAAATGCTACTTGAATTAAATGCAGTGACTGCCAACATTACAGAAACCAGGTTATCTTTCCATCTTAAAATAAATCCCATTTTTATTACATTAAACATCAAATTGGCATATGAGTGAACTATAACCCTTTGATAAATTACCTTCAGATCGGAGTTTTATCCTGATAATAGCCATATTACTTGCAGGACTGAAAACTATTAGTTTTCAGAGAAGCATTTTTCAAGAACTAAATAAAAGAAGTAATGCGTGCTTATTTATGGTATCTACTATTGCCTCAGCAGTTTTGTTCAACTTTTCTCTTTTTTCCTAGGGCTATACATATACATTTTATACTAAAAATATTATCTGTGCTTGCACTACATCATGAACATAAATAAAACATACTTAAATGTTTCTTCTCAAAGCAATTTAAATGTAGTCAATATGGTTTTGAGGTCTCTTTCAAACATTTTTGAAAGTCCAAAAAGCAGTTGTGTCATATATAGGTAGAATTCCCTTTGGAAGAAAGAACTTCACTAATTAAAAGAAAAAAAAGAAAAGGCATTTTAACTTGAACTGTTTTACAAAATGCATTTTGCAAGTCTGCCATGATGAAACATTAAAACTAAACGCCAATTAAGAAAAGATTGAGATAGTATAACAGAGGCAATGAGGACACCTTTCTTGTTGCTCCACATGTTTGAATCCCTACTTTTCCTTTCCTAAATGAAATGAATTATTCTCTATTGCAGCATGCTTTTTTTTTTTTCCTTAGTATGGTCCTAGTTTTATCCAATACTCAGGTTGGAAAAGATCCTATCAGAGTAATAAATCATTTTAATATCCCAGTTCTATATTATATTATCTTAAAACTTTCATTTACTGTGTATTTTATATTTTCCATTCCAAGACTACAGCAATATTTATAAATAACATGTCTAGTTAGGTACCTTATCACAGGTTTAATATATGATCTCCATTTGCAGTTGCATAACAGGCCCATCTGTGTATTCCTTATCAGACGGGTACAATTATTTAGTGGTTTCATCTCAACTCACAGCACCAATAAGTGCTCTCCATAACTCAAATCTTATTTATTTTTGTATTATTATTGGCTTTGTAGAGTCAGGAAGAATAAGCAGCATAATGATGGGATAAATTTAAAAAACAGTTTAATGAATAATGTAGCAAAAATGTAAATTTAGACAGGAATCAGTACTTTTAAATTCTTCTTTAAAATTTTATTTTTCTTTTCTATTTTACTTCATTTTCTGCTTAACTAATTCTCCCTTTCTCTATGGTCCAAATCACTGCCAATCACTTCATTATTGATGATGGGAGTTTCTTAGGTTCCTAAATATTCTCCTATTTTCTTTCCTGGTTTGAGTACTTATTGGCAATAGTAACCAGGTTATTTTAAAAAGGTACAAATACAACTTGTGACTATAGAGAGTAAGAAATAGACATACACAGGTCTCTCTGCCTCTTACCCATTTGACTTGTATATATTTAAATGTTTAAAATGGAAATGTATTCATTGATTTATATCCACAACCTCTGGTAGCTGATACTTTGAAACTCACTTTTCTGAGTTAGCATCATGTAATCATAGCCATAAATATGTGGTATGTGTCCTTCTGCAAACTTTTAGATATTGAAATTTTAAAAACCCTGTTACTAACTTATTATTCACAGTTAATGTTAAGGAGCAGGGCTTATAAAACGCTGGGAAGACAAGATGTGATAGAGAAGATGGAAAACGATGAGTGGTGAAAAACTATGAAACCTTCTTATCTGTCTTATAAGATGTGAACAGATGAGGAGGTAGAGAGAATGAAGTGGTGATTATAATGACCCAATTTGTTCGGGGTTTTCTGAGGTGACACCATGATAGTGTTCTTCTGAAAGAGTCATCAATATATTATTAAAATGGGGTTGATTCATGATCTGGATCCTCAAGTCTTCTTTCATGCAGTAATTATTTGTTGACTGGTTCCTATGTATTAGACATTGTCCTAGTTGCTGAGGATACAACACTTATTGTTTGGTTGCAAAAAGAACTGGCCCTGTTGGGGATTTCACTCAGTATAAAGGGAGGCAGTTGTCATGCGTTATAATAAAGAGCAGGGACTCTGGAGCCAAGGTTTCTTGGTTCAAATCTCAACTGCTACTAACTAGTGTGTTTAATAATCTTGGGTAAGTTAATCTCTGCTTCTCAGTATCCTGTCCATAAAATGTGCACAATAACAACATCTCCATAAGGTTGCTGGGAAGACTAAATGAGTCAGTATATATAAAGTACCTAGAAAAAAATGCCTGGCACATACTAAATGCCCAATAAAGGTTAGCAATCATTATTAAGCCTGGTTAATTGATCCCTTTACAAAACCATCCTGGAAGTGGAAAAAGGCAGAAAGTCATTGTTTCATTGAATTCTCTACTTTCCTGCCCTAGGAGACGATTGTGTAGTTGTGTTTCTCTGGAGAGAGTAATATAGAGGGACTCAGGCCTTTGAGAGAACTTCAGCTGCCATCTTCACACAGCTGTAGAGTTAAAACAAAAACCTCACCTAATTTCCTGATTCCAAATCCTTGACTTAATATACAACAGACATTCATTTATCTTCCCATCCCCATCAACATCCTTCAAAGCTGCAAATTTCTTTAATTTCCTTTACTCTATCATCAGGGCACTGGGGACCTGGAAGTTGTATGTTTTGGGTTTTCTTGGTAAAAAGATTCCAGAAATTATCCCTAAGATTTTAAAAGGTATCGTCATTTCTTAGTAGAGTACACTTTCATAAAGGTTAGCATAAAGCAGTTAGAGTCTCATTTTATGAATCATAACTGATAATTCTCACATAGCTATATAGTATGAAATTGGTCCCAAGAAAACTTTCAGCTGAGTTACCTAGAACAAGTATGCAATCCTGGGTGATGGATTCTACTCTATCAAATTGATCTGCCCAAATAAGGGAATCTATCTGCAACATAATAAAATCATGGTATGTTAGAGCTCAAAAAGACCACAGAGTAACCCAGTATAATTTGGAAAGGAGGGGGCCAGTAAATTTAAAGTGAAGAAGCCTAGAAAACACTACCTCAGCTGGGTAATCATCAATGATAGCACGTACATGATGGCACGGACACCTGATATGATGTGATGGTAATGGCACCTCTGTGGTCTTCCTCTCCAAAAGCATACTGCCAGTTTAAACATAAGAATGACATCAGCAAAACCCAAATTGAAGGACATTAAAAGACAACCTGGCCAGCGCTACTCAAAATTGTCAATGTCATGTAGGTCAGAAAACTGTTACAGACCATAGGAAGATAGGAAAACATGACACAATGTAATATCCTATTTTGAATTGGATCCTGGAAAAGAATGGTGACATCCAAATGAAGTGTCAAATGCAGTTAACAGTAATTATTGATGTTCATTTCCCAGTTGTGACAAATGTGCCATGGTGATATAGGACATTGACAATAGGAGAAACTATGACACCCTTTTGTACTATCTAAGACAAAAAATAGGAGAAACTAAATGAGTATATGGTAATTCTCTGTACTATCTTTGCAACTTTTCTGTAAGTCTAAAAGTGTTCTACAATTAAAAGGATATTTTGGAAAGAACATAACACACAAGCCATTTGCCTCAATCTCCTCATTTTACAAAAGAGGAAAATAACACCTAAAGAAAGGAAATGCTTTGCACCTAGGACACAGAGAGCTGACACTAGGATCCTGTGTTTCTACCTCAGTCTTGTTTCACCCAAACACACTGATTCAGTCTTACTTAAGGCCAAGATAATACGTAATCCATTTCTTCTTTTCAATGACATTTAGTACTGAAGTAATTTGACTGGAATATCGGGCTAATTAGGCCAATGTTATAGGTTAAGTTTTAATTCCAACCAGTTACTTTTGCATAGAGAAAAATTCCACTATTTGTTATAGCCTGATTATTCAAACTATTTTTTTTCCATCAATCTCAGGTAAGTACATAAGAGAGAAATGGGAACTCTCTAAAAATCCTCCAATTCAAAATTCATGTACATCTGCAAAATAATCTTTTTATAATGACACTTAAATTTTATTGAATTACTGGGTCACATGTAACTGAAGTAAAATATACCCTATATATTTTCTATTGGTTCTACAATCTTTTCTCTTGTTTACTTCAATCTTCTTAGCATTTTTGTCAAAATGGATCACTTTGTTGTCCTAAGCTTTGTTCACTATTTTTGAAAAAGATGCAAGTTTCTCTTTAAAGAAAAGGTAGGCAGTGGGAAGTTAACTCAATTTCATATCACCCCTGAAAATGAGTCAAAATTTTTTCTTAATGTTTCCTGAAATGCTTTACCATGATATCAATAGATGTGGGAAAATAATATGGGAGTATTTTAGTTTCATTATTTTTGTATGGTTTGAAATTGTAATTTTGGATTTTAAACAATGTTAAAATATGCAGTTTATGTTAAAATATTTAATATACAAAATTTCTTATAAATCAGTAAATATCAGCTGTACCTTTCAATAGAAACATGGACAAAAGACATCAATAGGCAATTCACAAAAAAGAAATGCAAATTAACAGAGACAACTTAAAATATTCAAACATAGCAGTAATTTTAAAATGCAAGTTAGAGAAGTGATGTCAACAATATGGCAGAATAGGCTTTTCCAGTGCTTGCCCCCTCACGGAAACAACAATTTGAACAATCATTCAGGCTAAAAGATTGCTTCACAAGTGCTAAGGAATTCAGGTGAGAGATTACAGTGGAGCACAGAAAAAAAAAAGATGCATTGAAGAGGGTAAGAAGAATAGTTTTGCATTACCTGCAATACTACTCTCCCAGGCTTACACAGCACAGTGTGGAGAGAAATACCTTCCATGTGGGAGAAGAGAGTGAAGTGAACACCTAACTTCACTGTAGAACCCAGTACCATGTCCACCCCAGGGAACCCTGGTGCCAGGCTGGCACCCAGTGACCAAGCTTACAGGCCTACCCTAGTGATAGGCAAGGCCTCAAGGCCTGAGACTCCAGGCTGGTCCACATAGACCGAAGCTCCAGGATACCCACTAAACATGGCTGGTCCCTGTGGCTCCAGGCTTTAGGCTAGCTCCAATGGACTCAGGCTCCCACCCCAGTATCAGGCTGGTTCCCATGGATCTGACCTTTAGTACAGCCACTGCCAACCCAAGATCCAAATCCATCATAGCACAAGGATAGCCCTTACAGCCCTAAGCTGCATTCATTCTTCATGGCCCAAGGGTTTAGGCCTACCCTAGGGCCAGGCCATCTTCCATGGCCCCAGGCACCAGTCTGGCACTGGTAAACCCAAGCTCCAGGCTCAACCATCATTACTGACCCAGGAACCAGGATGCCATTACTGACCCATGCCCCAGGCTTACCAGCCCAAGGATTTCAGCAAAGCCAACCCAGAGACCTTCCCTGCTGGCCCACACAGAATCCCTGGACAAGCTGACAGGCGAAGAGCTTTTCCTGGTGAAGCCAGTCTTTAATGATTGGAGAAGGTGCCAAAGCCACAAGGATCAAGAATAATCAGGGAAACATGACACCACCAAAGGAAAAACAACAACAACAACAACAACAACAACAACAAAGCACCTGTAACCAACTCTAAAAAAATGGATAGCTGGGGCATGCCCAAGATGGCTGAATAGGAACAGCTCCAGCCTCCAGCTCCCAGCGTGAGTGACACAGAAGATCGGTGATTTCTGCATTTTCAACTGAGGTACCAGGTTCATCTCATTGGGTAGTGGCGGACAATTGGTGCTGGTCAGCTGGTGCAGCCAAACCAGTGAGAGCTGAAGCAGGGCGAGGCATCGTCTCACCTGGGAAGCACAAGGGGGAAGGGAATCCCTTTTCCTAGCCAAGGGAAAATGAGACAGACAACACCTGGAAAATCGGGTAACTCCCACCCTAATACTGCGCTTTACCAAGGGTCTTAGCAAACGGCACACCAGGAGATTATATCCCACCCCTGGCCCAGAGGGTCCCATGCCCACGGAGCCTCCCTTATTGCTAGCACAGCGGTCTGAGATCTAACTGCAAGGTGGCAGCGAGGCTGGAGGAGGGGCGCCCACCATTGCTGAGGCTTAAGTGGGTAAACAAAGCCACCAGGAAGCTCGAATTGGGTGGAACCCACTGCAGCTCAAGGAGGCTGGCCTGCCTCTGTAGACTCCCTCTGGGGACAGGGCATAGATAAACAAAAACCAACAGAAGCCTCGGCAGAGTTAAATGCCCCTGTCTGATAGCTTTGAAGAGAGCAGTGGATCTCCCAGCATGGAGTTTGAGATCTGAGAATGGACAGACTGCCTGCTCAAGTGGGTCCCTGACCCCTGAGTAGCCTAACTGGGAGACATCCCCCACAAGGTGAAGACTGACACCTCACACCTCACAAGTGGGGTACACTCCTGAGACGAAGCTTCCAGTGTGAGAATCAGACAGCAACACTCGCTGTTCAGCAATATTCTATCTTCTGCAGCCTCCACTGCTGATACCCAGGCAAACAGGGTCTGGAATGGACCTCAAGCAAACTCCAACAGACCTACAGCTGAGGGTCCTGACTGTTAGAAGGAAAACTAACAAACAGAAAGGACACCCACACCAAACCCCATCAGTATGTCACCATCATCAAAGACCAAAGGCAGATAAAACCATAAAGATGGGGAAAAAGCAGTGCAGAAAAGCTGGAAATTCAAAAAATCAGAGCGCATCTCCCTCTCCAAAGGAATGCAGCTCATCGCCAGCAATGGAACAAAGCTGGACGGAGAATGACTTTGATGAGTTGAGAGAAGAAGGCTTCAGTCAATCAAACATCTCAGAGCTAAAGGAGGAACTATGTAACCAGTGCAAAGAAACTAAAAACCTTGAAAAAAGAATGGATGAATGGATAACTAGAATAATCAATGCAGAGAAGACCTGAAAAGAACTGATAGAGATGAAAACCGTAACATGAGAACTATGTGACAAATGCACAAGCTTCAGTAACTGGCTCGATAAACTGGAAGAAACAGTATCAGCGATTGAAGATCAAATGAATGAAATGAAGCGAGAAAAGAAGTGTGGAGGAAAAAGAGTAAAAAGAAATGAACAAAGCCTCCAAGAAGTATGGGATTATGGGAAAAGACCAAATCTACGTCTGATTGGTGTGCCTGAAAGTGATGGGGAAAATGGAACCAAGTTGGAAAACACTCTGCAGGATATCGTCCAGGAGAATTACCCCAACCTAGTAAGGCAGGCCAACATTCAAATTCAGGAAATACAGAGAACGCCACAAAGATACTCCTCAAGAAGAGCAACTCCAAGACACATAATTGTCAGATTCACCAAAATTGAAATGAAGGAAAAAATGTTAAGGGCAGCCAGAGAGAAAGGTCGGGTTACCCACAAAGGGAAGCCCATCAGACTAACAGCAGATCTCTCAGCAGAAATTCTACAAGCCAGAAGAGAGTGGGGGCCAATATTCAACATTAAGAAAAGAATTTTAAACCCAGAATTTCATATCCAGCCAAACTAAGTTTCATAAGTGAAGGAGAAATAAAATCCTTTACAGACAAGCAAATGCTGAGAGATTTTGTCACCATCAGACCTGCCCTACAGGAGATACTGAAGGAAGCACTAAACATGGAAAGGAACAACAGGTACCAGTCATTGCAAAAACATGTCAAAATGTAAAGTCCATCAACGCTAGGAAGAAACTGCGTCAACAGCGAGCAAAATAACCAGCTAATATCATAATGACAGGATCCAGTTCACACATAACAATATTAACCTTAAAAGTAAATGGACTAAATGGTCCAATTAAAAGACACAGACTGGCAAACTGGATAAAGAGTCAAGACCCATCAGTTTGCTGTACTCAGGAGACCCGTCTCACATGCAGAGACATACATAGGCTCAAAATAAAGGGATGGAGGAAGATCTACCATGCAAATGGAAAACAAAAAAAAGGCAGGGGTTACAATTCTAGTCTCTGATAAAACAGACTTTAAACCATCAAAGATCAAAAGAGACAAAGAAGGTCATTACATAATGGTAAAGGGATCAATTCATCAGGAAGAGCTAACTATCCTAAATATATATGCACCCAATACAGGAGCACCCAGATTCATAAAGCAAGTCCTTAGAGACTTACAAAGAGACTTAGACTCCCATACAATAATAATGGGAGACTAAAACACCCTACTGTCAACATTAGACAGATCAACGAGACAGAAAGGTAACAAGGATATCCAGGAATTGAACTCAACTCTGCACCAAGTGGACCTAATAGACATCTACAGAACTCTCCACCCCAAGTCAGCAGAATATACATTCGTCTCAGCACCACATCGCACTTATTCCAAAATTGACCACATAGTTGGAAGTAAAGCACTCCTCAGCAAATGTACAAGAACAGAAATTATAACAAACTGTCTCTCAGACCACAGTGCAATTAAACTAGAACTCAGGACTAAGAAACTCAATCAAAACCGCTCAACTACATGGAAACTGAACAAGCTGCTCCTGAATGACTACTGGGTACATAACGAAATGAAGGCAGAAATAAAGATGTTCTTTGAAACCAATGAGAACAAAGATACAACATACCAGAATATCTGGGACACATTTAAAGCAGTGTGTAGAGGGAAATTGATAGCACTAAATGCTCACAAGAGAAAGCAGGAAAGATCTAAAATTGACACCCTAACATCACAATTAAAAGAACTAGAGAAGCAAGAGCAAACACATTCAAAAGCTAGCAGAAGGCAAGAAATAACTAAGATCAGAGCAGAACTGAAGGAGATAGAGACACAAAAAACCCTCCAAAAAATCAAGGAATCCAGGAGTTGGTTTTTTGAAAGATCAACAAAATTGATAGACTGCTAGCAAGACTAATAAAGAAGAAAAGAGAGAAGAATCAAATAGACGCAATAAAAAATGATAAAGGGGATATCACCACCGACCCCACAGAAATACAAACTACCATCAGAGAATACTATAAACACCTCTATGCAAATAAACTAGAAAATCTAGAAGAAATGGATAATTCCTGGACACTTACACTCTCCCGAGACTAAACCAGGAAGAAGTTGAATCCCTGAACAAACCAATAGCAGGCTCTGAAATTAAGGCAATAATTAATAGCCTACCAACCAAAAAAAGTCCTTCAAAGCAATATAAGTGGATTTCTCGGCAGAAACTCTGCAGGCTAGGAGAGAGTGGGGTGATATATCCAAAGTATTAAAAAAGAAAACCCTAGCAACTGAGAATATTATAACTGGCAAAGCTGTGCTTCAGAAATTCAGGAGAAATAAAGGCTTTTCCAGACAAACAAAAGCTAAGGGAATTCATCACCACTAGATCTGCTATTCAAGAAACGCTAAAGGGTGTTTTTCAACTTGAAAATAAAGGATGCTAACTAACAACTAAAATAAATATAAAAACATACAGAAGTCTAAAATTCAGAGCTTGATTCAGTCATTCAACAATATATACATATTTTAAAACAATATATTGCTTATCCCTGATGAACATTGATGCAAAAGTCCTCAGTAAAATATTGGCAAACCGAATCCAGCAGCACATCAAAAAGCTATCCACCACGATCAAGTCAGTTTCATCCCTGTGATGCAAGGCTGGTTCAACATATGCAAATCAATAAATGTAATCAATCACATAAACAGAACTAATGACAAAAACCACGTGATTATCTCAATAGATGCAGAAAAAGTCTTCAATAAAATTCAACATCCCTTCATGTTAAAAACTCTCAATAAACTAGGTATTGATGGAACATACTTCAAAAGAGTAAGAGCTATTTATGACAAACCCCCAGCCAATAACATACTGAATGGGCAAAAGCTGGAAGCATTTCCTTTGAAAACTGGCACAAGACAAGGATGCCTTCTCTCACCACTCGTATTCAACATAGTATTGGAAGTTCTGGCAAGGTAAGCAGGCAAGGGAAAGAAATAAAGGATATTTAAATAGGAAGAGAGGAAGTCAAATTGTCTCTGTTTGTGGACAACATGATCCTATTTTAGAAAACCCCATCATCTCAGCCCCCAAACTCCTTAAGCTGATAAGCAACTTCAGCAAAGTCTCAGGATACAAAATCAATGTAAAAAAATCAAGCATTTTGAGATACGTTCCATCAATACCGAATTTATTGAGAATTTTTAGCATGAAGGGCTGTTGAATTTTGTCAAAGGCCTTTTCTGCATCTATTGAGATAATCATGTGGTTTTTGTCTTTGGTTCTGTTTATATGCTGGATTACATTTATTGATTTGCGTATGTTGAACCAGCCTTGCATCCCAGGGATGAAGCCCACTTGATCATGGTGGAGAAGCTTTTTGATGTGCGGCTGGATTCTGTTTCCCAGTATTTTATTGAGGATTTTTGCATCGATGTTCATCAGGTGTATTGGTCTAAAATTCTCTTTTTTGTTGTGTCTCTGCCAGGCTTTGGTAAAAGGATGATGTTGGTCTCATAAAATGAGTTAGGGAGGATTCCCTCTTTTTCTATTGATTGGAATAGTTTCAGAAGGAATGGTACCAGCTCCTCCTTGTACTTCTGGTAGAATTCAGCTGTGAATCCATCTGGTCCTGGACTTGTTTTGGTTGGTAGGCTATTAATTATTGCCACAATTTCAGAGCCTGCCATTGGTCTATTCAGGGATACAACTTCTTCCTGGTTTAGTCTTGGGAGAGTGTAAGTGTCCAGGAAATTATCCATTTCTTCTAGATTTTCTAGTTTATTTGCATAGAGGTGTTTATAGTATTCTCTGATGGTAGTTGGTATTTCTGTGGGGTCGGTGGTGATATCCCATTTATCATTTTTTATTGCGTCTATTTGATTCTTCTCTCTTTTCTTCTTTATTAGTCTTGCTAGCGGTCTATCAATTTTGTTGATCTTTCAAAAAACCAACTCCTGGATTCCTTGATTTTTTGGAGGGTTTTTTGTGTCTCTATCTCCTTCAGTTCTGCTCTGATCTTAGTTATTTCTTGCCTTCTGCTAGCTTTTGAATGTGTTTGCTCTTGCTTCTCTAGTTCTTTTAATTGTGATGCTAGAGTGTTGATGGAACGTATCTCAAAATAATAAGAGCTATTTAGGACAAACCCACAGCCAATATCATACTGAATGGGCAAAAACTGGAAGCATTCCCTTTGAAAACTGGCACAAGACAGGGATGCCCTCTCTCACCACTCCTATTCAACATAGTGTTGGAAGTTCTGGCTAGGGCAATCAGGCAAGAGAACGAAATCAAGGGTATTCAGGTAGGAAAAGAAGAAGTCAAATTGTCCCTGTTTGCAGATGACATGATTGTATATTTAGAAAACCCCATCAGCTCAGCCCAAAATTTCCTTAAGCTGATAAGCAACTTCAGCAAAGTCTCAGGATACAAAATTAATGTGCAAAAATCACAAGCATTCTTATACACCAGTAACAGACAAACAGAGAGCCAAATCATGAATGAACTCCCATTCACAATTGCTTCAAAGACAATAAAATACCTAGGAATCCAACTTACAAGGAATGTAAAGGACCTCTTCAAGGAGAACTACAAAACACTGCTCAGTGAAATAAAAGAGGACACAAACAAATGGAAGAACATAGCATGCTCATGGATAGGAAGAATCAATATTGTGAAAATGGCCATACTGCCCAAGGTAATTTATAGATTCAATGCCATCCCCATCAAGCTACCAATGAGTTTCTTCACAGAATTGGAAAAAACTGCTTTAAAGTTCATATGGAATCAAAAAAGAGCCCGCATCTCCAAGACAATCCTAAGCCAAAAGAACAAGGCTGGAGGCATCACGCTACCTGACTTTAAACTATACTACAAGGCTACAGTAACCAAAACAGCATGGTACTGGTACCAAAACAGAGATATAGACCAATGGAACAGAACAGAGTCCTCAGAAATAATACTACACATCTACAGTCATTTGATCTTTGACAAACCTGGCAAAAACAAGAAATGTGGAAAGGATTCCCTATTTAATAAATGGTGCTGGGAAAATTGGCTAGCCATAAGTAGAAAGCTGAAACTGAATCCTTTCCTTACTCCTTATATGAAAATTAATTCAAGATGGATTAGAGACTTAAATGTTAGACCGAATACCATAGAAACCCTAGAAGAAAACCGAGGTAATACCATTCAGGACATAGGCATGGGCAAGGACTTCATGTCTAAAACACCAAAAGCAATGGCAACAAAAGCTAAAATTGACAAATGGGATCTAATTAAACTAAAGAGCTTCTGCACAGCAAAAGAAACTACCATCAGAGTGAACAGGCAACCTACAGAATGGGAGAAAATTTTTGCAATCTACTCATCTGACAAAGGGCTAATATCCAGAACCTACAAAGAACTCAAACAAATTTACAAGGAAAAAACAAACAACCCCATCAAAAAGTGGGCAAAGGATATGAACAGACATTTCTCAAAAGAAGACATTCATACAGCCAACAGACACATGAAAAAATGCTTGTCATTACTGGCCATCAGAGAAATGCAAATCAAAACCACAATGAGATAGCATCTCACACCAGTTAGAGTGGCAATCATTAAAAAGTCAGGAAACAACAGGTGCTGGAGAGGATATGGAGAAATAGGAACACTTTTACACTGTTGGTGGGATTGTAAACTAGTTCAACCATTATGGAAAACAGTATGGCGATTCCTCAAGGATCTAGAGCTAGAAGTACCATATGACCCAGCCATCCCATTACTGGGTATATACCCAAAGGATTATAAATCATGCTGCTATAAAGACACATGGACATGTATGTTCATTGTGGCACTATTCACAACAGCAAAGACTTGGAATCAACCCAAATGTCCATCAGTGACGTGACAGACTGGATTAAGAAAATGTGGCACATATACACCATGGAATACTATGCAGCCATAAAAAAGGATGAGTTTCTGTCCTTTGTAGGGACATGGATGCAGCTGGAAACCATCATTCTCAGCAAACTATCGCAAGAACAGAAAACCAAACACCGCATGTTCTCACTCATAGGTGGGAAATGAACAATGAGATCACTTGGACTCAGGAAGGGGAACATCACACACCGGGGGCTATTATGGGGAGGGGTGAGTGGGGAGGGATTGCATTGGGAGTTATACCTGATGTAAATGACGAGTTGATGGGTGTTGACGTGTTGATGGGTGCAGCACACCAACATGGCACAAGTATACATATGTAACAAACCTGCACGTTATGCACATGTATCCTAGATCTTAAAGTATAATAATAATAAAAAAAAAAATCACAAGCATTCCACATGAAACCAGAAAAGTGCCTATATAGCCACAACAATCCTAAGCAAAAAGAACAATGCTGGAGGCATCATGCTACCTGACTTCAAACTATACTACAAGAAACCAGCATGGTATCAAAACAGACATATGGACCAATGGAACAGAATGGAGACCTCAGAAATAAGACCACACATCTACAACCATCTGATCTTTAACAAATCTCACAAAAACAAGCAATGGGGAAAGGATTCCCTATTTAATGAACAGTGCTGGGAAAACTGGCTAGCCATATGCAGAAAACTGAAACTGGACCCCTTCCTTATGCTTTAAAACTTTAACTCAAGATGGATTGAAGACTTAAATGTAAAACCCCAAACCATAAAAACCCTAAAAGAAAATTTAGGCAATACCATTCAGGACATAGGCATGGGCAAAGATTTTATGATGAAATTACCAAAAGCAATTGCAAGAAAAGCTGAAATTGACAAATGGGATCTAATTAAACTAAAGAGCTTCTGCACAGCACAAGAAACTATCATCAGAGTGAACAGGCAACTTACAGAATGGGAGAAAATTTTTGCAATCTACCAATCTGACAAAGGTCTAATGTCCTGAATTTAAAAGGAACTTAAACAAATTTACAAGAAAAAAAAAAACCCATCAAAAAGTGGGCGAAGGACATAAACACGTCTCAAAAGAAGACATTTATGCGGCCAACAAGCATATGGAAAAAACGCTCAACATCACTGATCCTTAGAGAAATGCAAATCAAAACCACAATGAAATACCATCCCACACCAGTCAGAATGGCAATTATTAAAAAGTCAAGAAACAACAGATGCTGGAGAGGCTGTGGAGAAATTGGAATGCTTTTACACTGTTGGTGGGCATGTAAATTAGTTCAACCATTGTGGAAGACAGTGTGGAAATTCCTCAAGGATCTAGAACCAAAAATACTATTTGGCCCAGCAATCCCATTACTGAGTATATACCGAAAGGAATATAAATCATTCTATTATAAAGATACATGCACACATATGTTTACTGCAGCACTATTCACAATAGCAAAGACATGGAACCAGCCCAAATGCCTATCAATGATAGACTGGAAAAAGAGAATGTGGTGCAGATACCCCATGGAATACCATGCAGCCATAAGAAGGCATGAGATCATGTCCTTTGCAGGGACATGGATGATGCTAGAAGCCATCATCCTCAGCAGACTAACACAGGAACAGCAAACCATACACTGCATGTTCTCACTCATAAGTGGGAGTTGAACAATGAACAAATGGAGACAGGGAAAGAAACAACACACGCCAGAGCTTGTTGGAAGTGGGGCAAGGGGAGGGAGAGCATCAGGAAAAATAGCTAGTGCATGTGGGGCTTAAAACCTAGGTGACAGGTGGATACGTGCAGCAAACCAACATGGCACACATATACCTATGTAAGAAACCTGTATGTTCTGCATGTGTATCCTGCAACTTGAAGTTAAATAAATAAATAAATAAATAACTTTACAAGGATTTTTAAAAATAAGGCACACATTTTAAGTTACTTGTATTTAAAACATATTGCCTTATTGTCATGTTAATAATGATGCAAATCATGCAAAAATATTTCAAATAATCAATATGTTCATTTTAATTTGTCAATTAAAATAAAAATTGAAAACAGAAAGGAAAATAAAATAAAATTCAGTGTAAATGCAAGATATATATGTGTGCTGACTTACAATGGTTTGGCTTTCAATTTCTTGACTTCGTGATGGTGTGAAACTGATATGCATTCAATAGAAAGTGGTACAATACTATCTTGTGATGCTGGGCAGCAGCAGCAAGTCACAGCTCCTAGTCAGTCATGTGATCATGCGGGTAAACAACTGACAATATGTATCATATTGCCAGATTATTTTATCCAGCTGTAGGCTAATGTAAGTGTTCTGAGCATATTTAAGATAGGCCAGGCTAAGTTACAGTGTTTTGTAGGTTATGTGTATTAACTGCGTATTTGACTGTAGGTATTCTCAATTTACAATGGGGTTTACTGGGACATAATCTCACCAGAAGTCAACGAACATCTGAATAGTGAAATTCAGAATACTCTAATGCTGTAATAATGGGACATAAATTACTGTTAACTGTAGTATAAAAGGTAAAAACAAAAGTATAAAAATAGCTATAGCAATAATAATCTGTTAATGGATACACAATATAAACAGACGTAAAATTTGACATTAATAATATAAAATGTAGAAGGAAGTTAACTTGCAGTTTTGTATGTGGTTGAAGTTAAGTTGTTATCAGATTAAAATAGACTATTATAACCATAAGATGTTTTCTGTAAGCTTCATGGTAACCACTAAGAAAAAACCTGTAGTCTATACACAAAAGACAAAGAGAAAGGCATTAAAGAAAACCACTATAAAAAATGATGAAATCACAACAGAAGACAGCAAGAAAAGGAGTGAAGGAACTACAAATCAGAAAATAATTAACAAAATAGCCATAGTAAATTATTATCTTCAATAATTTGTACGTGGGCTAAATTCTCACATCAAACTATATAGAGTGGCTAAATGAATACAAAAAACAAGATCCAACTATACCTTGCCTACAAGAAGCAACTTTAGCTTTATGGATGGACTCACATAGGCTGAAAATGAAGGAATGGGGAAAGGTATTCCATGCAAATGCCAACCAAAAGAAAGTGCTTATATCAGACAAAATAGACTTTGAGGCAAGATATGAAAAGAACCTCAATGTCTGTTAACAGATAAATGAATAAAGAAAACATGATACACACATACCACACACACACATGAATACTAATCATTCTTAAAATAGAAATAAATATTATTATTTGCAAAGGCATGTATGAACCTGGAGGACATTAAGTGAAATAAGCAAGACACAGAAAGACAAATACTACATGATCTAGTGCACATGTGGAATCTAAAAATGTCAAACTCATAGAAGCAGAGAGTAGCGTGGTGGCTGTCAAGGACAGGAGGTAGGGAAAGTAGGGAGCTGATGCTCAAAGGGTACAAAGTTTCAGTTACACAGGATTAGTAAGTTCTGGAAATCTAATGTATAGTATGCTGTCTATAGTTAATAATAATGTATACTTCAAGTTTCCTCCCCTCCCCTCCCTTCCTCTCCCCTCCCCTCCCCTCCTCTCTCCTCCCCTCCCCTCCTCTCTCCTCCCCTCTCCTCCCCTCCCCTCTCCTCCCCTCCCCTCCCCTCTCCTCCCCTCCCCTCTCCTCCCCTCCCCTCCCCTCTCCTCTCCTCCCCTCCCCTCTCCTCCCCTCCCCTCCCCTCTCCTCCCCTCTTCTCTCCTCTTCTCTTTCTTTTGTCCCGGCTGACGTGCAGTGGTGGGAATTTGGCTCACTGCAACTTCCACCTCCGAGGTTCAAGCGATTTTTCTGCCTTAGCCTCCCAAGTAGCTGGGATTACAGGTGTTTTCTTTCTTTCTTTTCTTCCTTTTTTTTTTTTAAAGTACAATTTCCATTTTGTTTTTCTCCAGAGAGTAATTTTCCTTCTGTCTGTAAGGACTCAGCTCCTTACAGGGGCCTTGGTTGGGGCCATGGGGCAGAACCCACAGGTCTAAATAGGGGGAAGGGTGTTTAGTCCTTGCAGGCTTCATGAGATCAATTCCTGACTACCTTGCTGTGAATGGCACAATTTGCACAGTAATATAGCTTCACATACAGCTTGGGAAACACTGTGAGCATTGAGGGCTCACTTCAGAAATGTCCCTCACTGCTGTGGCCTCTGCTATGTTTTTAATGACAAACTTCTTAATAGCCTTATTCCTGGGCATGTACTGAGCACAGTTCTTGTAGTGAACAGGCTGCATGTGGCTGCAGGCCTTTTTGGCATGACCATTGTTCCTTCTTTCCTTTGGCATCTTGGAAGCAAGGATCCTACTTGAACATTTCTAAGACAGTGGATCTTAAATGCTCTCTTCACTGAAAACAATAAAAGGCAACTATGAGGGTGTTGGACATATGAATTAATTTGATTGTAGTAATCATTTCATAATGTATACTGTATCAAAACATCACATTAATTTTTGTCATTTATACCTCAATATACCTCATTATACCTCAATAAATATGGAAGGGAAATGCAAAATAAGACATTGAAATACACTTTTGCCTATCAAAATGGCTTCTTTTCTTTTTATAAATGATGGTGTCAAAAGTTTTCCAGAGTTCAGAGGAATGAACACCCTCACATACTGCAGGTAGTGTAAAGTGTTGCAAAATATTTGGACAAATTGGCAATATATATCCAAAGTGTTGGATTTTTAAAAAAATATTTTTATCAAGCCATTTAATGTTTAGAAATTTACAGTAAGAAAAAGGTGTGAATAGATTTAAAACACTGATATTCAGCATATTGTATATAATAGCAAGATTTTGAAAATTACTCAAATGTCCAAGAAATGGGATCAGTTAGGCAAATAACTATATACAATAGAAGACCATGTTGCCATTAAAACTATTACAGAAAATATTTCATAATAGGGAAAAATGTTTACAAAGCAAGCAATAAAGCAGTATATAATATGAGCTCCATTTTAGAAGCTGTTCAGTGTAGTAAGTGAGGGCACAGGCTCTTTTTGTGTCAGACAGATTCGAAGAGTAATGGCTTTTCCATTTATTAGCTATGTGATGTTGTGTAAGCTCCTAAGCTCTCTGAGTCTCAGTTTTCCTATATGTAAGGTAGAAATAATACAATAAGCCCCCCTTATCAGTGAGTAATATGTTCCAAGACTCCTAATGGATGCATGAAACCAGGGAGAGTACCAAGCTCTACATATATTATGTTTTGTTTTCCTATATGTACATGCCTAGGATAAAGTTCAATTTACAAATTAGGCACAGTAAAAGATGAACAATAATAACAAAATAGAACAAGTATAACAACATACCATGATAAAAGCTATGTGAATGTGGAGTCTCTCTCAAAATATCTTATTGTATGTAATATTTTCAGATCATAGTTGACCATGGGTAACTGAAATTGTAGGAAGTAAAACTGTGGATGGGGGGCACTATTGTAATACCTAATTTGAATGAGAATATGATTATGCATAAAGGGACCTACGTGAGTTAAAGTAGAATACATGCTTATTTCTAGAAATTAAATGATCAATTTTTCCATATTACAAATATTAAATTATTTTTGTTGTTCAACGTATAGTCAATTACCATCATTCTTCTTTCTGACACTCAAATTTGGCCAATGGAAATCCCTTCAAGTTGGCTCCTGTGTCATTTTGACATGCCTGGACACTTCCTTGCTTTCTAGCACAAGATATCCCAGGCTTACCTTATACTTACTTTTGTTGCCACAGACCTAGAAACAGCTAATCCTTCAAGGAGATTTTGGTAGGAAATGTATTCAGAAATCAAAGTTTGGGTATAAGGTGTATTAATTACTACTGAGGTGTTATTGCTTTTAAGTCCTTTCAGGGAACAGACTAGAAATATACAAACAAATAACAAAATTTTTAATTTTATAACCTGCTTTGTTCATGTGTGTGTGTGTGTGTGTGTACACACATATATCTAGATTGCTATAGTTTGGATGCTTGACCCCCTCCAAATCTCAGGTTGAAATTTGATTCCAAATGTTGATGGTGGGGCCTAATGAAAAGTGTTTGAGTCATGTGAGTGGATTCCTCAAAAATGGTTTGGTGCTATCCTGGCAGTAATAAGTGAGTTCTCTTCTTGTACTATTAGTTCTTGCAAGAGCTGATTGTTAAAAAGACCCTGGCACCTCCCTCCCTTCTCTCTTGCCTCTCTTGCCTTGTGATCTCTGCACACACTGGCTCCCCTTCTTCTTCCATGATGAGTGGAAGGGCTTTGAGGCCCTCACCAGATACAGATCCTGTGCTATGCTTCTTGTAAAGCCTGCAGAACCATGAGCCAAATAAACCTCTTTTCTTTATAAATTATCTAGCCTCAGGCATTCCTTTATAGCAGCACAAACAAAGACATGCATATATGCACAGTTTTAAAAGCACAAGCTCATATATATATATATATATATATAATATATATATAATCTCCCCAATTCTAATTCAGCACTTCAGAGTTCTTCCTCATTTCATATTTTTATTTCCTTTTCCACACAATGAATCTTGTTCCCAGTAACATCAATATATTTATCTGTTTGGTTATCCTATAAGATGCACAAAACAGTATTGGAATTATTATAGCAAAACCATTACTAGCAATGAGCCTACGAAGTAAAGTTCAAAGTTTGTGTTTTTGTCCTTTGAATATATTTCCCTGAGGGTATACAGTTAGTTATGTATTCAAAATAATGACTCTTCTTAAACTCTTAAAATTTGAGACAAAGAAGAGAAAAAGAAAATGGAGAAAAAGGCAAAAGATATGAGCACACAGGTAACAAAAAAGATCCTTAAAAATATGAAAAGATAGTCAACCTTACTTTTTCTTAAGAGAGAAACAAAAGAAAACTATACTAAGATATCATTTCTAACCTGTCAAACTGATGATTCAAAAGCTTGCAGCACAGTTTGATGGCAACATCCATGGAGACATAAACACGTTCATACATTGCTAGTGGCTATACAAAATGGCTCAATCATTATCAAAAATATTCATGAAAAGTTGCCACTTATAGTTTTTTAAAACTTGCCTCTGCTTCAATAGTTATTTCTCCTCATTTCTTACTTTGTATATATTTCCCCCTTTTCTCTTGATTTCAGATTATTTGTGTTCTGCCTACTTGTTAATTTTTAACACTATTTTATTTATCTTTCTATTATTTTTGTTTCTTACTCCATTAATTTCTGCTGTATTTTTCTTATTTCCTTTCTTCTGTTTTCTTTTAGTTTATTTTATTGATTTTTCAGATTTGTTTTGTTTCATTTTATTGATGTGAATTTTCATCTTATACAAGGTTTAATAGTATTTTAACATGTGGTGTGTTCATTATAATTTTTTCTTAGATATTTAAAAATTTTATGTTTTATTTCCCCTTATACACAAAAATTGTTTAAAATTAAAAAAAATTACAGATGGAAGGGCTTTTCTGGTATTTAAGTATTCTTATTAATTTGTACTTTAATTTCACCATAATCTGGTAATGATGTTTGTATTGTTTCTGACTTATGAAACTCACTGAGTTGTTACCTAATATTTGCTCAAATTTTGTGAATGTTTTATGAAACCTTGATAAGAAGGTATATTCTCTAATATCAGGGTGTTAAGTTCAATACATAGCCATACGATCTATCTTGACCAACTATTCTCCCTTATGAGTGGGAGCTAAACATTGAGTAAACATGTTCACAAAGAAGGGAGAAAGAGACACCGGGACCTACTTGAGGGTGGAGAGTGGAGGAAGATGAGGACTGAAAAACTACTTATCAGGTACTATGCTTATTACCTGGGTGACAAAATAATCTGTATATCAAACCCCCTTGACACACAATTTACTTGTAGAACAAACCTGCACGTGTACCCCTGAAACTAAAAGTTAAAATATTATTAAGAATTACTATTATAATACATAAAAAGGATCTATCTTATTGATTTTGCTTTCTTAGGTCTTCTTCTATATATTTACTATGTTTTGTCCACCTAACATGTCTTGAACTGAAAATGGTGGGTCAAAATTTCCTAATCTAGTAGGGCTTATGAGTATAGTATTCTCTGAGTTCTTTCATGTTTAAAGTATTTTTCTATATCCTTAATACTTAAAGAATAACTGGTTTGAATAAAATCCTTGGCTCATACTCGAGTTATTTGAAAATTCTGGCCGGGCATGGTGGCTCATGCCTCTAATCCTAGGACTTTGGGAGTCCGAGGCAGGTGGATCACATGAGGTCGGGAGTTCGAGACCAGCCTTACCAACATGGAGAAGCCCTGTCTCTACTAAAAATACAAAAAATTAGCTGGGCGTGGTGATGCATGCCTGTATTCCCAGTTACTCAAGAGGCTGAGGCAGGAGAATCACTTGAACTCGGGAGGTGGAGGTTGCAGTAAGCCAAGATCGTGCCATTCCACTCCAGCTTGGGCAACAAGACCGAAACTCCATCTCAAAAAAAAAAAAAAAAAAAAAAAGAAAATGCTGCTCTACTGTTACCTTGCTTTGTCTGTTGTCAAGATGTCTAATGCCAATCTGATTTTCTTTCTTTCACAAATGATTCCTCCCACTACAAGGCCTAGGGATGATTATAAATAAGAATTTAAGTTTAATATTTTTAGTAGCACATGACTTGGAGTTGATGGTTTTGAGTCAGTTTTTGAAGGTACTTGGAGGTAATTCCAAGGTATTAAAGGTTGTGCCCTTCAATACTTACAGTCAGGCCTATTATTTCCGGAAAATTTTCTTTGATTATAGTTTTAAATATTAGTTCTATTTCATTGTTTTGTTTTTCTTCTTTGGGAACCATTAATATAATTATATGTAGTTTGTATTTCTTTGACTATCTTCTACAATAATTATTTTCTCTGATTTTTTCTTACACTTCTTTCTTTATTTCAAATTCATTCCCTTTGCTATTAAAGTGCCTTTCATCATTGCATCTTTTTTATTTTAATCTTTTCTCCCTTTGTCATCAGTCAGTATAGTATTCATTTTCATGATGGGTTTATCTTTTTCTTCAATTTATTTCCTGAGTTTAGTCAACTCTCATTTTGTACATTTCTGTTCTGAGTTTTAAACTTTACCATTTGAGCCTTTTTTATATCTTCAAATGCTTGTTTAAGGCTTCTTTATTAGGACCGAGATGTTTTATTGCTGTTTTTTTCTGCTCTGGGGTTGGCTATTAGAAGTTATTTTTTAATCAAGTGAAATGATTAATTCTTATTTTCTAGTTCCTTCTTACAGAGCTTTGTGTAGGTGTTGTCTCCCTTTTATGTTAATTCTGAAATATTTTAGTTTCCTGGACCAGTAATAGGAGTTGTATGTAAATAGGAATCAGGAGTTTGGTGACTTATTAGATTACTATAATTATTAGTTCTTATTAAAGTGTAGCTTTTAAAAATCAATAATGCCTTTTGGGTAGGGGGTTTGGTAGATCGCTTAATTTTGTGATTCACTTTTATTTTTGCTGTATCCTGAAATTATATCTCTTGCTTTCTTCTTTCTCTTCACCACCAAACCTCCAAGGGACATCTCTTCCAAGTTAATGACCCCATGTCCTCCGAGGTTGTGCCTTCCCAAGGCTACCAACTTTACTTCTGTGAACTTTAAAGCACATTCCTTTTAATTTTCAGTAGCCATTGCTCTCATATACCAGGTCTGAGATTGTTCAGACAATTTTTTAACGGGAGTAATTCTTCTTTTTAATGGGAGTAATTTGATCAATTCTGCCATAGCTGGGCCCTAGCTCTCATATCTTCTTTTCCATTCAGCCTCTATCTGACTCTCAGTCCTGGCGTGGGCTGCAGAGATAACTCTGTGTAATTTGGGTGCTTATTTCTCTACCTATGTGTAATTTGAAGTTTGTGGAATTATCTGTCTCCTATTTATGTTATTGAGTGGGTTACAGGAGGTTTTACTTCCTTCTCTTGTGCATTTGAATTTCTTTTTGAATAAGAGAATGGAGAGATTTGGATTTAAAAGGCCAATGTTACCCTATGGGAACTCAGAACTCACTGTTAATATTTATTTTTGCATTTATGTAATACATATGCAGGCACACATACCTGAACATTGTATACCCAGTATCTATAACACATTCATTTGAAACAAGTCTCTAATAATGGGTATGAAATATAATTTTACTGTGTGCTGTTCTTTATGTTCAGTTCCATGCATCTATGAGAGAATCATCCATGGCTAGGGCCATGATTTGTAACTGTGGATAAATCCAAATGTACTAACAGAGTGACTGTGTGGTATTATTAGGCATGTTTTCCTGCCCTTCACATAATTTCTCCACCTAGATTTTTAAGGCTTGGAAATTCATAGTGAGTATCTCACTTCTTTGGCTTAAAGTAGTGATGGCAAATATATTTCAACTTCTGAGTTGACTCTAATTGCAGAACTTAGACTTTTTTAGAATTAAGACTTTGTCTCCTGATAAAGCGCAAATTACCTAACAGAGATGTAATACACTTATCTTTGTTATAGCCATTTACACCTCAGTGTGAATTATCTTATTACGTGGCTTCAGGCTTAAATATCTACATAGAAGGAAGGCAGATAATATAAAAGAGTGAAGCGAGTAGGATGGGTATTTGATGGACTGGAGCATTCATGGTCCTATTTAGCCCCAGTTAACGGTTCTCATACTATTTTTGCGACACTAAAGACTGAAATAATACTTGACATATAGTAGGTACTCAATAAATGCATGGGGAAATGGGAGAATGCAGGGCCAGGGATGCCAGATCTATTTTTAAAGAGAAACAAGAAATTTTATGTAAAACCTCTTGACATAAGATTCAATTCTGAATTCAGGTTTTGTTAGGGAGTAGAAGACAGGACTGAGTTCCTGATTTGGGGAGGGAAACACAAAGGGAGATGGAGACTATGGGCTTTGGTAATGAAACAGAACAGAGCTGAACTGACAGATTGAAATAGTAACTGAGCCCATGACCTCAGCCTCATTAGCGAGAATGCTACTGAGACAGTCAGTGAGTAATCCAAATATTTTTATTTCTTTCCTACCTACTCAAATCACAAAAGACATATGCACTGTAATTGCCTATAAAAATAGAACTATATTCTTTAATTTGCTATGCATGCTAACAATGAATTATGCTTCTTTTAGGTCAAAATATGTCCCTACCCCTGGACTCCATAGTCTTCATTTTATCATTTTTTGAAAGTTTATTTAACCGTGATTGCCCATTGAACCTCTTATTTTTAAAATTTAGTGTTTTTTTTTTCCCCCTTCTAGTTAGTGGGTTCTACATTTAATAGTTCATTCATTCAAATGACTAGATTGTTGCCTATCAGCAAAAAGATTTACATGATGGCTAACCCAAGTTACATAATGGCAGAATTTGTTCAGAGAAACCAAACTAAAAACATACAGAGGCAGGAAGAGAAACCAAAGATACTAATGGTTTGTTTGGGTTTTGTACAGTCTTAGAACAGGCTGTGTTTTAGGCTTGACAAAGAAAGGATCTATTTGTACCATCTGGCTTTCAAATACTCCCACAGTCTCCTATGTTGGTAAATCTTAAGTAGTGCTATCTCTACAACATCCTATGAGATAATATTGAAGCAGGTGCTATTATAGCCTGGAGTAGCATTGAATATTTCCAGTCCTTTACATTTTCCCACTGGTATAAGAACTTTCACCTCCAAAAAGCCAAATAGTTCAATTAGGTTCAAAAGTCATCTGACTCTTCAACTACTTATGGACTGATTGAGGCTAGATTTACCACCACAATCAGACATTTAAAAAAGAAAACCTTCTTGACTCTCTGCTAGGTGGTACAAAAACCAGTGAACTATTTGTTAGCTTCAGAGGATTAGGGTTCAATAGGTTTCTATGTCTGGAGGTAGCACATGATCTTTAACAAAACCATTCCATTTCAAAAATTTCCACTTTCTTTCATAGTACAATATACTTGTCCCTAGTTTCTTGACAGCTGGTATCTCTCTCTCTCTCTCTCCCTTTCTCTCTCTCCTCTCTCTCTTATGCATTGTACAACTAGTATTAACTTAGCTGCTCTTTATGAGTAAAATCCAAAATCTTTTATCTGCTCTCTTTATTTAATGCTATTTTCATTTAACTCCATAATTTTATTAGTTAATTCTGCAAAGTATTTGTGGATATGATATATATAAAATATTGCATTATTGTTATTTGCCATATTTAATATCTATGCTTAATTAAAATTAAAGTTCAAAATCAAAGGAAATGTAGATTCTTAAGTGAACAAAGGGCAAAACTGAATTAAGAATGTTGAATAATGGGCTATTTGATTTAATGAAACCTATGACTACCAAAGAGCAAAGTCTGCTTTGTCTGTGTAGCACAGAATGGTTGCAGTCAAAAATCACATTTCTATTCATTTTTGACCAGAGCCACAGCTAGTTTATCTGAGAGCTCAACTACTTCCTCTGGTATTCTATGTATATATGCTAGCCTACAGTTTCCTGATCATTTGATCAGGAAAGCTCCTTCAATATGAACCAAATGAAATAGAAGCAAGAGTTCTTTTCAAAGTGCCAGATCATATGTCTTTTCTTCCTGTTAAGAATTTCCCATTGTCACATCCAACCCAATAATCAAACATTTGTGAGGCCCTTCCTTAGAAACTCTTGACATAACAATTATTCTAGAAGTTAACTATAACACGGTACATAAGGTCTACGTTAATTAGACTGGCAACGCTTTGATGAGACTTTGACCAGTAGAAAATTACAGTGGGCCATCTTGGATCCTCTTAATTTGTTCATTACTGACCCATAGAGAGGAGTAGTAGCCCCAAGGAAGGTGTTCCTGAGATGTTACACTGTAATCTGAAATTCCACGTGGGTCTTGCCTGTATGGAGGATCTGATATAAAGTAGTGCTATTATTTAAACGCTATCTGTACTTTGGTGTAATTTGTTAATGGGCTTATAAGTCTACCCAGGAAAGACTACCTTGTGGGATCATACCTAGACAAGAATCTAGCCTTCCATGAACAAATGATTCATCTGGAAGGAACTCCTCATCCCTATTCCTTAACTAGGTCCAAAATATATAGAAGAATCACATTTTTCTGCTCTGAGTATGAAATCTAAAATTCCCATAGATCTAAATAGAAATCTAAAATTCCTCTCTGTCCATCTTTTCTTGGCTTTTCAGCTCGTTCACAGCATAACTCCCCTATAATATCATGAAGATCTCTAGACACTTGGGCCCATCTCTTGTTTCCCATGCCATCAGCTTCCTTGCTCTGTTATTCTTCCTTCCTAAATTTTATTCTTTGGCTGATCACTGCAAAAACTTTGTCATCAGCAACTATATGTCCTTATCCTTTTTGTCTTCTTGCTGAACTTGCCTTAGAAGCCTTCACCTTGATTCAAACAATAAATAATCCTTAATTACTCTTCTTGAAACACTATGTACTCAGCTTCTCTACCTCATCCCTTTACAAATGTTTTAGTCTTAGTACTTCTTTATTGCCCTTAAAAATCACTGAAGATGCCAAAGAGCTTTTGGTGACATGAGTTATATCTATATTAGAAATTAAAATTGATAAATTTTTAAGTATTTATTAATTTATTGAATATATAGATACCATTTCATTTTAACATAAATGACACATTTTGTAGTAAATAATTATACAGTATTTTGCAAAACCCAAAAAATTAGTGAAAAGAGTGGCATTGTTTTACATTTTTGAAGATCTCTTTCATGTTTGGCTTAATGAAAAACAGGTGGACTCTCATAGCTACTTTTGCATGCAAATTCTTGTGATTTCACATGTCATGTGGTCCCTGAAAAACTGCACTATACACTCCTGAGAGAATTACAGTAAAAGAGATAAATAACACTTTTATGGTATTATGAAAATAGTTTTACTTCATAGATGTTTTGACAGGTCTTGAAATTCCTAGTGGTTGCTAGACCACACATTGAGAGCCACTATTTTATCTTCATCATTGAATGTTTTCTTCCAATCTTTCTAGTTGTTTCTTCATAGTCTTCTTAACAGATTCCTTTTCCCTGGGCTTCTTGAATACCAGTATTTCCCAGAGTCCCAGTCTTCATGCTACTATTTCCTTCCTACTCCCATGATTTTGGTGTCCTCAAAGGTAGTTACCTCCAAAGTTTCAGCACCAAATATTTGATAATGTTCTAGGTGTCTCTACGTGTATGTCCATTTTCACCCTTAAGCCTCTTCCTTCCATTTGCTATCTATCTTGACTAATAGCATCACCATCTACCCAGTTCCTAAGCCAGATAACACCATTCTCTCTCCTGATACATCTTATTAGTCACTAAGTCAAGTGAGTTTTATCATTTAAATATTTCTCCATTCCATCTCCTCCTTCTCCATTCCCAGAAGTTTATGCTCTCACTATCACTCATCTGTATTACTATTATAGTCTTCTAATTTATCTCTGTGTTTTCAATTTTACAAACCCATCATCCTGCCTGCCAAACCCAACTGCAATACTGCCATTAGCGTGATTTTTCTAAATGTAAATCTGAGCAAATAATTGTCTTGCCCTAATGAAAAACCACAAAAACTCTCCATTTGTTCTTGGAATAAATTTCAAGGTCCTTACCATGGCTTAAAACGCCTTCCATAATCAGCTCCTGCTTACCATCTTCATTTCCTGCCACCTTTCTGTATCTTTCCTTTTTTTCTTCCCCAGGTATTGCAATATATCTGTATTTATTAAAACATATTATGCTTTTTAACCTCTCTGTGAAGCAAATATTGCTGAACCCTAAATGGATAAGCCCCTACCCTGTAAGATGCCACCTGTTAGTGTTGACTATGATAAATCAGATATTTTGTTGGTGATCTGGCCCTCCCCACTCTGGTTGTTCTATATAAAAATTTAGTCATATTTCTGAAGTTTAAAATGGGTTAACCTGCCATCTGTTTAAAAGCCATTGCTCTAATTTAGTGTATTCTTATTCACTTCAGAGTAAGTATAGCTTAACGACTTATGCAATGTGGGTCTAAAATATTCACATATCTATGTATGTACTATATATACAATTTGGGTGGAGAGAAACTGAGTTAAATAGGAGCTAAATTTCTTCTTTATGAAATAGAATTCAAATTATTTACTGTGAAGTCATAGATTTCTTGAGAAATTTTTTTTGTCTGAGTTTGCATGATTGATTCTTCCTGTTCTAAAATGTCTTAAGCATGCAAAACTCCAAAATGACTAACCTCCTGTCCAGTTCCCCTTTATTATGCCTTCCAGTAGATCTTTATGTATTTCACAGAGTCTCATTTTAATTTTCCTAGCCGGGTTAAGAAAGTGCTGTATGAGAAGTACTTAGTAGAGTGACTGCCTCTCCTTGAGACAATAATCTCTTGATGCAATACATATATTTAGTATCTACTACTCGTTCACCCAATAAATTATTTCTCTTACTCAGTGTCTTAAATACACAACATTCTGGAGTTCTAAGAAAAAAAAATAAGTATGGTATTTGCCTTTCACCAAGATGCCCTTAGTCTGAGCAGCAGGACCTAACTCTGATTCTAGAAATTAGTTGTATTTGACATAGATTCATCATGTCATTTTAGTATGTTTAATTTGGATTGGATTTATACTTTTATTTATGGCAGACAAGAGTGCCACTTAACATGGTGGGATAAAACTTATGGAATATATTATACCGAAAGGTGATGTAAGAAGAGTCTACAAATCTTTTTTAAAGAAAGGTTCTGATAAATGCATGGATAGCAGATTTATAATTAGACTGAAGTTATACCACCATTTTCCAGATCCCTGCTTAGAGACATTGCTAGAAGGTTGGTAGATTCGTGAATAGGAGGAAAAGTCAATGCTAATACAAAAACCGTCAGTATTATCATGATTGGGTCTATAAGAGCGAATTGGAAGAAGTAATAAGTATTAAGCATGACACCAAAAGGATTGATAATGGTCTATAGGATAATGTGAAATGCTTTTTAGCATTTTATGCTGAGTCATTTCTTGAATGTTATAAGCTGTAATGCATTTTAATGAAAATGTGTTTCAACCTAGATATAGTCTTCAGATAAAAATACAAAACCATCTGAAGGGTCAAAACATCATAGAAGAGGGATATTAGTAAAATAAAGGCAAAGTGACAGCTATTTCAGACCAGGTAGAATGAAACAACAAACTCATTAGAGGATTCTTGTGAGACAGACATTCATGCTCTGAAAAATTGTTTTAGATGACTTTGGAAAGAAGGGAAACAAAAGCAGTTCATGTTAGGATGAATTATATCCTCATTATGCTTACCTCAGCTCAAACTAAATAATCTTCATAATAATTCTATTTCACTAATAATTATCATTAATCTTTATTCAGCTATGCTAAGCAATGTCCTGAGTGTTTTACAAGATTCAACTCATTTAATTATAAAGACAATCCTTGAAGAAAGTATTATCAACATTCCCATTTTATAGATGAGGAAACGTAGGCACAGAAACATTAATGAAGTTGCTAGTACTATAAGTGAAAGAGTTGGGCTTTGGTAAGCATATTTATCTACATTTAGCAAATACTGTGTGAGGGGACATTTTATATTTAGATTTAATGGGGGAAAACTCCATTTCTATCCTCTCTGTTAAAAAAATCTAAGTTCTTGAATTTTCCAAAGTCAGAACATGCCACATTCCACTTTATTTCTTCCCTGTATAGTGAGGTATTTGCACTTTCTTTTTGAGACGGACAAAATGAACACAAACCACTCCTTTCATTCTATCATTTTCAGCACTCTTTTAACTCCACTGTAGTAAACACCCAAAATAGGGCAATTTGGGCCAGTACAAAGAAGCAAAAAAAGCACTTGAATCTGTGCTATTGAATTTTGCTGCAGAGAGCTATGTGAAGTAGGCCCTTTGCCCTCTTGAATAGTTTCATCTCTAACCTTTGGATCAGAGAACTGGGTACAAAACTCTATCTCTTCTAGTTCTATATTGTTAATATCCATTGTGGTCAGCTTTCTACATGTAGGCTATATAGTATGTCATGACAAAATTTATGGACTGAAATTATTTCATCTGCACAGTTGGAATACTACCTGAATCCCCTGAAGGTGGTATGGATTGCTACTAATCTCATGGCAAAGGAAAAGGATCATCCATATCATTAACTAATGATAATGGGTATGAGAGCCAGAAACCCCTACTCTTCAGCTCATTCAATGCAACAGCGCACTTGACCCCAGGCATACTGTATTCATGTGAGTTTCTATGCATGTGAGATTCTGTAGCCTCTTATACAATCTGCTGACTGTGAAGAAACTTGATCAAAACATCAAAGTTTGCCAGAGAAGCTGTGTTTGTGCCCTTCACAACCATTGATGAAGTATATTAACCTCACCTTCTCTTGACACCTTGCATATGGTCATCTGTCTTCCTGACTACTACTTCATATGGCTTATTTGTAAATTCAAGCAAATGTGCTTCTGACTGGCACTGATACATCACTGATGCCAAAATATCAGAGAGGATGAAGCATAAGGACATATTTTTTTGATTCAGATGGAAAATATTACAGATTTATGAGGAAGTGATGACAATAGCTATTCCATGGTATCTGTATATAGTCAGTATGTTTCCATGCCTCTCTTCACCAACTTTTTTGAATTCAAAACTTATTCAAAGAAATAATTTTTTTCACTGATCCAAAAGGTATACTGGGTAGGTGTGGGGATAAGACTGGTTGGCTGAACAACCCAGCTCTGGCTTTTCACGTGCTGGATTTCCACTGCTTTCCAATGACCACTTACAGAGCTATAATGCACAGAATGACTATTGATGTCCCATTGATATCGATGCGATTTCCCCTAGTGGATTAAAGGCAGCACAGCATACAGCCATTAGTATCTAAAGGTTATGTATAATGGATAATAGAGGAAAATGAAATAGCAGAAAGGAATTTGCACGGGAAACAGAAGCAGCAAGTAGTTTCAGTGAAAGATTTTACTTGGGTTATACAGCAACTGCAAATAGGGATTGAAAAACAATGATGACTTACAGACCCAGCAATAGTCAAGAATGAAATGGTTTCATATTTTGAAATATAATACTTTTTTATTTCAACCACAGAAACCCATTTAAAAATCATCTTGTATATTATAGCTCTTATGTGCCATCTTTCACCTGAATGCCTATTTATGAATTTTTACTCTATCCTTCTGAGGTGGTCACCAATATGGCACAGATGGGATAAATCAAGAGAGATTTTTACTGACTTATCCAGTCACATACTGTCTAGTTCATGACAGAACCAGGAACAAAGTTCCAGTGTTTGCCATAAACATCTTCTCATATTGTACCCATTCAAGTTACTGTGCCAGCATTTAGCCTGACATTTCTGCATCTAAAAAATCTCCCAGTAAAAGATTTCAACAAATATTCCTTACCAATCAACCAATCTTAGTGGTACTCACCATGGGAATAGATGACTTGGTATATGTAATTGAATTTGTAATTTAATAAGAAAAAGTATCTGGTGGATTTATTCAGTAGACTGAGAAGTAAACAAGTTATAAAGTTTACTTCAGTGCTAGAAGAGCAGCAAGGTCTAGCACTCAAGAGTCAGTCTGCTCTGGCTTGAAGCTCAGCATCCTTGTTTCTCTGCAAGGCACCCTTTAATCTCAAAAGTGGCCTCTTAACACTCTATGTGGCCTCTTAACTTTGTTGTGCCTCAGTTTCTCCATTTATAAAATACATATGTATTGATAGCTATCCTTAAGGATTGTTGTGAGAATTAAATGAGCTAATACAAGTAAAGAGCTTAGCATAATTCATTTTTTTCAACAAACTTTTACTGAAAGGTCTTATATGTACCAGGCACTATTCTTGGTGCTGAGATACAGCCACGAACAAAATTGTTAATTCTAGAAACTAGTGAATTTTAATCGTGAATAATAATTATTATGGTAACAATGGTAATAGTAATGATAATATTTAACATTTATAGGCTACTTACTATATTTCAGGCACTACTCCATGTGCTTTACTTATATTAACTCATTTAATTCTTATAACAATCCTATGCTATAGGTACGATTTTAAGCCTATTTTACAGATGAGGAAATGGAGACCTGAAAAGGTTGCCCAAGGAAACATGCCTAATAAGTGGCAGAGGTCTGTAAAATCCGTGTTAGTAACTATTGAACTATACTATCTTGTTTCCATGCCAAGTTGATAGGCCATTGTTTATTCTATTAAAAAAGACAGTCCTTGAAATAACTGAAATATTCCATTTTTACTGATGAAATGAATAAATATATAACTAAGTTAAACAAGTTTCAGAATATATAATAAAAATTTGATATGGGAGTGGCCATAATAATAAATTTAAATAGAAAATTAGTATTAAACATGGTAGAAACCTAAATAAAGGGATTGCTATTACTTGAACTTTTTTATACCAAGGGTTAGGGTTTGTATCTAAAACATTACCTCTCAATATAGTAAAAGTTAATAGAAAACAACCCATAAAAAGTTTAAGCATAATTGAGCGAGACCATTTTAAAGGGACTCTAATGTATTTAAACTTTTTATATTATTCCTTATTTTGAATGATATATTAAAATCATGTTTAAGTTGTAGGACTTTCTCATCCTTTGCCTCCATCCCTTCAGCAGTATTTCTCATTAAGGGTCACTACAAACCAAATAAACACACATGTTGGGTTATCCTGAAATGTCTGAGATAAAAGGCACAGTTTTGATATTATAGGATAATATCGTCCATGTTAAATAGAAGCATTGTTCAAATATATTCAGCTTATGTGATGAAAATATAAAAGAGAGAATCATGAACATCAGCACAGGCTATGATCCTATACTTTTTACAACATCAGTGACCTCCCTACAAAATATAGCCATTTATTTGCTTACCATCCACTGGTCTATGATGTCTACACAATCTCATTATGTGAACTTTTAGATTATTCTCATTTTAGATAAATAGGAATCAACAAAATGTACTTTATTACTTATAAGAAAGTCTAAGTCTCTTTTTATCTTCCACTCAGAATCATATTCATTGTGTCTTAGTGGGTAGATATGCTTCAATTAGGTAACTGGGGTAAACCTGAAAATAATTTACTAGGAATATACCTGGATGGAATTTGTTTTCTACAATGATGTTCTATTCATTCTAGGAATAGTGCTGCCACAAAATGTACACATTTCTTAAGTCAGCTTACATTTTAGACTGCAGAACCACTCAAGAAAGTAAATTAATATTCAGTCACAATAAAATGCCATCCAGAAAAATCAATACAATTTGCTATCAAATGAGGGTGACTTTAATCAGGGTGTCTCAAGAACAACAACATTTTTCCTAAAAGTGGAAAGAGCACCTTATAACTGCTCTCTGCTTTACTTTTCAAGACATAGTAATCACACAATTTTGCAGTCATTTACCTAGTGAAATAAGAATACATTTTTTGGTCACAGTGTAAAAATCTGAATCTTGGGAAGAAATTATATACTGAATTTTCTGATAGCTTCCAAATAACTGGGGCTTTAATGAAATTGCTACCTGAAAATTGCGTAGCAGTATTATTGTTTAACTATACTTTAAGGAGCTATTGTAGATTGGTACTTATGACTTCTAATGGGAAAACCATAACAACCTTTTAATTGTAGGGAAAATGGTTAACTACAGTAATTGCAATCAATAAGACTGTGTTAGTAGTATAAATATTTCTTCTCAAAGAGCATTCCTTACTCTCCTCAGCAGTATTTAAGGTTAGGAAGAAAAAAAAAAGAAGAAGAAAATCAATTTGTTATAATACTAAGCCTAGGTCCAAATTTGTACATTCCAGAATAGAGAGAAAACCCCCCCATTCCCACCACAAGCAAAACAAGACTTTGATTAAGAAGAAAACTGAGGCATGACAAAAAGGACTTACCAATCACATAGGCTAGTAACAAGGCCAAAGTCACTGTGATTGCAGTGGCACTCAATGCTGTGCACTTCCAGTTGCAGCACCTGTAAGGTTTGTTAAAGGTAAAGGCAGGTCGGGAAAAGGTGCTTCGAGGAAGAGGCCTGGGAGGGGGCGAGTACACGGTATTGGATGTCAGAGGGTAGTTCTGACTGGCTGCACTGAAGATCGCAGAGGAGCCAGATCCATGTTTGAACAGGAAATGCCTGTGAAAGGGAAACACAAGTTTGAGCTATAAAAACCAAAGCCAGTTGCTACAAGTTACAAAAACACAAACTCCATTAATTTCAAACAATCATGCTATAGCTGAGCTCAAGGGAACTGGATGGGGCTCAGCAACATTTTCATATACCTAAGAGGTAATTCTAAATTGCCCTTGTTATTCTCTTTCTTTTCTTTGTCTTTTTTTTTGTTTTGTTTTGTTTTTAAATCTAGACCTTTAAGAAACAGGCCTTGTGTTCCCCAATTTGCTGGCTAGTGAGTGCTAACATTCCACATTTGGTGTTACACGCTACACCCTTCCCTTTCATTAAATATGATCATCAAGAGTTGATTCAAAACCAGAGATGTATCATTAGGCATTTTGATCATTAGTATGGCCTAGACACCAGTGTTTGAGATTATCCTCACTACTAAACTTTAGAGACTAGCTTCACAGTCATATTTTCATTCAACATCTTATAAAAATTATCAAATATACAGCCAAGTTGAAAGAATTTTATAATAAACAACCATATACTCACTAACTAGATTCCACAGATAGCATTTGACTGAACTCACTTTGTCACATACTTATTCATTTCTCCATTCTTCTCTCCATCTGTCAGTTTTTAGTTTTGTTTTGTTTTTGTTTTTGTTTGTTTGGTTGGTTTTGTTTTGAGATGGAATCTTGCTCTGTCACCAGGATGGAGTGCAGTGGCATGATCTCAGCTCACTGCAACCTCTGCCTCCCAGGTTCAAGCTATTCTCCTGCCTCAGCCTCCCGAGTAGCTGGGACTACAGTGCATGCCACCATGCCCAGCTACTTTTGTATTTTTAGTAGAGATGGGGTTTCACCATGTTGGCCAGGATGGTCTCGATCTCTTGACCTAGTGATCTGCCCGCTTAGCCTCCCAAAGTGCCAGGATTACAGGCGTGAGCCGCTGCACCCGGCCAGTTTTCAGTTTTTAAGCATTTTGCATACATCAGTATGCATACATCAGTATACTTCCCTTCATATATTTTAACTCACATTAGCTAGTTTGATATTTTTACAAATTTTAATGTAAAATTTATGCACAGTAAAATGTGCAGTTTTATGTGCACATTTGCTGAGATTTGATAAATGCTGTCACCTATGTAACCCAAACCCATATCAAGATGTATAACATTCCCATCAAGCCAAGAAGTTCTCTTCTGTCCTTTCTAGGTAAATCCCTATTTCTATCCCCAGAGAAACCACTATTCTGCATTTTTTTCCCACCAGACATTTGTTTTGCCTCTTGTAGAACTTCATGCAAACAGAGTCATGCTACTGTCATGTTTGAATTACTAAAGAAAGATCGTTGAGTATTCATGACTATTGTAATATGGGCATTTTGTAAACAGTAGTAATGTATTCACATGGAAGGAGTTGCCAAAAACAAACAAACAAATAAATAAAATCGCATATACTTCTTTTATACTTGTACAACAAATAAATAAAAGTACTTCTATACTTGCTGAGTGCCAAGTGTTGTGCTGAACACTTATTAGTATCTCATTTGCTCTTTACTCATATGATATAGTGTATAATATTATCCTCATTGTGCCTTTACAGAAATGGAGACCAAAACAGGTTAAACAACTTGCCCAAATTCACCTAGCAAGTGAAGGACAGAGCTAGAATCAGAATCTACGTCACTGGGGTTCCAATATCCTTAATCTTTTTTTTTTTTTCTTTTTTTGAGACGAAGCCTTGCTCTGTCACCCAGGCTGTAGTGCAGTGGCGCAATCTCACTGCACTCCAGCCTGTAACTTCCAGATATCACTGCACTCCAGCCTGTAACTCCAGCTCACTGTAACTTCCACCTCCCAGGTTCAAGTGATTCTCCTGTATCAGCCTTCCAAGTAGCTGAGACCACAGGCACCTGCTGCCCTGCCTGGCTAATTTTTTGTATTTTAGTAGAGACGGGGTTTCACCATGTTGCCCAGGCTGGTCTTGAACTACTAAGCTCAGGCAATCTGCCTGCCTCAGCCTCCTAAAGTGCTAGGATTATAGGCATGAGCCACTGTGCCCGGCCAATCATTTTTCATAAACTTTTTTCTTTTCTTTTTTTATCTTTAATTGACATATATAACAATTGTACATATTTAAGGGGGTACATATGAGACAGGAATAATATAGGGTGGTTTCAGGAGAATAAAAAAATTCCAGGCAGCAGTTTCACATGATTAGAGGCTATGGGCTATTAAGACCCTGAAAAACAGGATTTGGACCAAGCTGGCTAAGACTGACTGGACCCAACATGGTGCGGGATTTGACCTAGGTTTCACCTCGGACTTCATTATATCCTCATTAACATACTAAATCACGCAACCCACCAGCACCATGACAGTTCCAGAAATACCCATGTTTGGTGTAAAAATGGGTGGCACCACAGTTCCGATAAATCTTCACCTTTTTACAGGAATTTTCATGAATATTCTACCCCTTGAATAAACAAACCCAAAAAGGTAGCAGCCCCAAACCCCTTTGTGGGTGATTCTCTCTTGAGTACACTTATACTCCCTTTTCTTGAGTGTGTACTCCTCCCTTTGCAATAAATGTCCATACTTTCACTATTTTCCAATTTGTCCTTGAGTTCTTTCTTGCAACAGTGTCAAGAGCCTGGACACCAGCTGTGGTCAAGATCCCACCAGCATTTGGGGACTTCCCCCAGCCTACCAGCATCACATAGTGTTGTTTCAATACATATACACGTAGAGGGAGCAGATCAGGATAATTAACATATTCATCATCTTGACCAAAGTCTTTAATCTTAAGCAGTCCACCGTACTACCTGGGGCAGTAAAATACACTGCTAAATAAAACACATTCGAGTGCTACATTTTAATGTACAACAAAAAATTTCACTAAGCATAAAGCCAATATCACCTTGTACATGTAACGTATGCAGAAATGAATAAATTACTAACATCATTTTAAGACTGACTTCTAGCTTCCATATTTAAATAACAAAAGCATATGTATTTAAAGGGATAAAAAAACAACCCTACATGAATGTAATGGAAAATACCCACAATAGAGAATTTTGCTTCAGTATCGTGAGGTTAAAATTTTTTTAAAGGACTGGGTTGCTGAGGGGAGTACAGATTCACAGGTCTTTCTGGAGGACAATTTGGGATTATGTATCAAATGACTTTTAAAATGCCTATTCTTTGATGCAATAATTATGGCTATAGAAATTTTTCCTTAGGAGATGATGTATATGACAATGCATATAAGAAGCCATTCATTGCAGTGTTATTTATAATAGCAAAAAATAAACATTTAAATCCCCAGTAATTGCTATTTCATTAAGTAAATTATTTTATAAACAAATAATATAATACTATACAATCATTACAAATTGTGTGGCAAATGACTGTCTATTCACTGGGAGAAGTGTTTACAGATATTACCAAGCAAAAAAAGGAAGGCTTCAAAAGAGTATGGGCAACATTATTCAATTTTTAAAGGAAAAAAAGTACAAATGTTCACAGGAAAATAATAATTTGTGTTACCTTTGTATGGTAGGGGTATTTTCTGAACTTTTCTGCCTTGAGCTTGTATTGATTTTGTAACTAAGATAAAAAAAAAGATTCATGAGTATTAGGGAGTCAAAAACACTTACAGGATAACACCAACCACAGGAATAGTTGGTTCCATTTAAGTTAACATGAGTGCCTAGAAGGGCTGGGCTCCAAGTTAGGCACTTTATCTCCATTATTTTGATCCTTATATGTTTGTGAAGTTGATACTATTATCCTAATCTTCTAGATGACTGAACTGAGACCCAAAGAGCTTTAGTAGGAGTAGAGTGGTGATAATAGTAATTATTATAATAATGTTAGTAAGAGATAACATTTGAGTGATTATTTTTGACAGGCATTGCTCTAAATACTTCACAAAGTATTATATTATTTAATCTTAACAACAACTTTATTACAGTCAATATCTCTATTTTACAGAAGAGATGATCGAAGCACAGAGAGGTTACATCACTTTTCCATGGCCCCACAGCTACTAATTGATTAAACTGAGTTTCAAACCCAGGCAGTCTGGCTGCAGAGCCACTGCTCTTAAACAATACACTATAGCATAGTGTATTGTTTGTGATGGGAATACAGGCCTGTTGAGGCCTAGAATACGTATGCTTTGTGTTGAATTTGGCATGAGGATGATGTTTAATTGAGCCACACTATTACGTTCCTTTTTTTGACTAATAACAAGAATGTGAGAATGATGGCTACAGAATCACAGAGTTGGAAGGGACCCTCAGAAATCATCTAGTAGCCCATCCCTCTCATTTTGACGTTAGGGAAACTGAGGCCAAGAGAATGAAACTTTCTTACTTAAAAATAACATAGCTAGCTAATGGCATGAATGAAACTGGAATCAGGGGCTTCCAAAATAGTGTATTTACATTGCCCCATGCTACCTGACAACCACAGTCTTCACTAGATTAGCATCAGGTTTTAATCATCTGGGTTAACTGACCTGGGCCCAACAAATACTACCTGTTCAAACTACATAATACACATCTATTCTTCTGTATGTCAAATGTTCTTCTAGTAAATTTTAAAGACTGTCTTAACTCTTTTGGATGAATGGGTAAGCATTACAAAGAAACTACCCTTTAGTTGATGAGAACCTAAAAAAGGCACCTAATTTATCCCCAGAATGAAGAAACAATATAAAAATAATAATAAGATGACGTATATTTTAATGAATAAGTGACTCTTAGTTGTACTCTTTTCATTTGATTGTACTGTTACTTTAAGGCTTTTAAATAAATAACCTCCTCCGCACCATAAAAAGATGAATTTCTTTTTTAATGTCTGCTTAACTCTCCCAGACTGTTTTATCCCCTTTGACCATTTCATTTACTAGTGAGCAAGAAGTATAGCACTATATAGGCAGCGTAGTGATATAACCTCCCTACCTCCCCACTCCTGCCCTGTGGTTACTTTGGAGGTGACAAAACGTCATATTACGGATTTGATATAGCAACACTCTGAAGTGGTCCTATGGGATAAAGGAGAAACCCAGCAGGATGAGGCACCTTAGTGTTTGGAGATAAAATCTTCAATCTTTTGCATATTTATGAAGGAGAATAATTGGATTTTTGAGACAATGTAAGTGTTCCAATATGTTGGATATTGATTTGGTTTGGTATAATATTAAGAGGTAGAAGGAAGGAAAAAAAAGGCAGAGAATTGTTGGCTATTATGATGGCAATTACAAGCAATAATCAATATCCCTAAGCCCTGTAATTTCATACTGATGTACACCAAAGGATTTCCAAATGCAGTTTCATAAGTAAAATATTACAGCATAATGAATAAATTCAACAGTTGCAGCAGAACAACATTTAAACTAATTTTTATTTGAGTGGAATCCAAATCACGGTTCTCAGCGAGGGTAGATAATAAAATGAGTTCATGTACTAAGGTTCTTGTTTTCTTATTAACAAGCTCAGATTAAGATTCTATGCTGAAAGTTATCTATACTTTGTTGTGCACCATGAAAAAGAGCAATGCAAATGATGTGTTTTGTCATAGGCTTTGCAGTCCATTGTTGGAAAGTCAAACTAGTGCCTAAATGTGTTTTCATAGTCCCTGAAAGAAGCAGGAGCATAAAGACAAATGCTCAGTGCTAGATGTTAGCTGTGTGCTCATAAAATCAGATCATCTGTCTAAGCACATTGCTTTTCCCTGGGGACCTGGGGATATACTAAAATGTTGCTATCAATTTCATACAATTGGATTTTTTTCCACAGAGCAAATGATAAAAATGCAGTTCAAGAGTTTATGCGTAAGTAGTACTCTTCTTTACATCTGTTTTAATATTCAAGTTCAAATTTAAAAAGGAAAGGCAAGATATTACCAAAAGGAAATGGGCATATAAAGAAATTGAAAAAAAAAAAAAAATTCGAGAATGATGAGACCCAGTGGTGGTAAATGGGAATATAATAAATGCCCCTGTACAGATTTTAAAATCATCTATAAAAAAGGGGAAAATGTGGTCTCTATTTTTAAACCCCTCATACTACATAATTCTGAGGGTATCTGCTAGCACTAAATAATGTGATGTAATGTGGCAGTTAAAATTCTATAGGAAATAGACAGAAATCTACGACTTTCTAATACCAGATGTATAAATAACCAATGATTTTTTTCTTTTACATCTTGTAAACATTCTTATGAGACACATATCTAAACCTATATTCCCTTGGCTATAAGCATTTGACTCACTTTTGTACCCAGAAGAAGGAATTCAACTTGCTTCCGGTAAAAGCTGAGATTGGGTTTTTAAAAACAAGAAGACTACAAGTTAATAGGACCAAACCATATTTAGATAGCATAGTAGAATTTAGGTATTTATTTAAAAAAAAAACAAATTATAAAATGAATTTTTATTGTGATAAAAAACATATGGCATAAAATTTAGCATGTTAATTTTCTTTTAGTGTATAGTTCAGTAATGTTAAGTATTATTGACATGGTTATACAATAGATCTCTGGAACTTTTACACCTTGGAAATCTGAAACACTATATCCCCATTAAACAATTATTCTTTCCATTCTCTTCCAAGCAACCACCATTCTGCTATTTGTTTCTATGATTTTGACTACTTTACATACTTCATATAAGGGGAATCATACAGTATTTGTGTTTTTGTGATTTACTTCACTTAACATAATGTTCTCTAAGTTCATCCATATTGTAGCATTTGACAGGATTTCCCTCATTTTTAAGGCCAAATAATACTCTTTTATATGTATGTATCATATTTTGTTTATCTATTCATCCACTGATGGACACTTAGGTTGCTTCCGCCTGTTGGCTATTGTGAATAGTGCTTCTGTAAACATAGAAGGTATACAAATATCTCTTTGAGATCTGCTTTCATTTCTTTTGGATAAATACCTAGAAGTAGGACTGCTGGATCATACAGTAGTTCTATTTTTACTTTTCGGAGGAACTTCCATACTGTTTTCCATAGTGGTTTCTACTTTACAATGCCACCAACCATGTACAAGGGTTCCAATTTCTCCATTTCTTCACCAAAACTTGTAATTTTCTTCTTCTTTTTTTTTTAAATAGTAATGATTCTAATGGGTGTGAGGTGATATCTCATTGTGGTTTTGATTTGCATGTCTTTGATGAATAGGGATTTTAAACACCTTTATTTTTTATTTATTTATTTTTTTTCCTGGAGACAGAGTTTTGTTCTGTCACCCAGACTGGAGTGCAGCGGTACAATCTCGGCTCACTGCAACCTCCGCCTCCCGGGTTCAAGTGATTCTCCTGCTTCAGACTCCTGAGTACCTGGGACTACAGGCACCCGCCACCATGCCCAGTTAATTTTTGTATTTTTAGTAGAGATGGGGTTTCACCATGTTGGCCAGGGTGGTCTTGAACTCCTGACCTCAAGTGATCTGCCCACCTCGGCCTCCCAAAGTGTTGGGATTACAGGCATGAGACACCACACCCACCCTTGAACATCTTTTCATATGCTTTTTGGCATTTGTATATCACCTTTGTATAAATGGCTATTCATACATATTTATTCTCATGCCTCCAAAAAACACAAGAAAATGCCATGCTGGGTCAGCTGCATTTTCTTCTCTAACAAGAATACTTAGTGCTGTTTTGTGGAAAAGAGTCATTACTGGCAAAGATATCAACCTCAGCATCTCTACTAACAACTATATAAAGGAGAATTTCATTTTATTTGTCCTGTAATTCTTTCTTCCAAATACTAAGCCACCTCAGTCCATATATTGCCTCTAAACCTCGGATGCCAAGTTTTGATAAAAAGTCTATGCTCCGTCCACATCATTCATAATTTTAAGAGTTTTTAAATGAATTTCTGGATACCTAAGCTTTAATTTTCCTAGGCTTAAGTCTTCGTTCTATAATATATTCTCAAATAGAAATACTCTCTAGTCTAGATTGCTACTCTCGTGATTTTGCAAATTGGGTAGTGAATAGGTAATAGGTAAGATTTCTTTCTTTTTTTTTTTTTTTTTTTTTTGAGATGGAGTTTCGCTCTTGTTACCCAGGCTGGAGTGTAATGGCATGATCTCGGCTCACTGCAACCTCCGCCTCCCAGGTTCAAGCAATTCTCCTCCCTCAGCCTCCCGAGTAGCTGGGATTACAGGCATGTGGCACCATGCCCGGCTAATTTTGTATTTGTGGTGGAGATGGGGTTTCTCCATGTTGGTCAGGCTGTTCTCGAACTCCCAACCTCAGGTGATCTGCCTGCCTCGGCCTCCCAAAGTGCTGGGATTACAGGTGTGAGTCACCATGCCTGGCCGGGAGATCCTTCTTAAACCTTTCGGTGGGTATCATCCCTTCTCCTCTTTTATTCAGAAGCAATATCTGCCCTATCTGGTCAACTGTCTCTGGATTGCATATTCCTTGAGGACAGGCAACAGTCTTAATTTCTAGGTACATTGTCTCTTACTTCGGAGGAACTCGATGAATACACATTGATTTGTATGATGCCTTTGCTTCTGCTAAAAGGGTCTTGAATCACTATGCATAAGAAACAAAGGTTGGGTAGTCTAAGGTAAGTGTTCTATTTGTGGGCAAATATTTCTTGGTTTGTTGAATGTAAAAACAACTATATGTGCTCATTTCATTTTCACATAATCTAAAATAAATAAATCAAAGAAATAGTTGATTCACATTTCATGTCTTCTTGTGAGATGTTTTGGTAATGAAAGAATTACTATTAATAAATATACCAATAATTTAAAGATAATTGCTGTTAATGACAATGGCAACATCATTGTCCATTTACTGAACATCTATTATGTGCCAGATACTCTGCTAAAGCACTTTATGTCCTTTTTCTCTCTCACTGAATCCTCACCATAATCCTATAAGGTAGATGATATTATCTGCATTTCATAGGTTAGGAGGCTGAGCATCAGATAATAGGATTAGATAAATTTCATCAGGTTACACAATTGGTAAAAGAGAGTTGGGAATCAACTTCAGTTTTGTTGATTGCTAGAATGTAAGCTACATGAAAGTAGAAATGCCTATCTTATTTATTACTGTATCTTCAGCACTTAAAATGGTGCATAATAAACAGCAGGCACTCAATAATATTTTAAAATCCATGCCTGAATAATAAAACCCATTTACTTAACAACTGCATACATTAGCCTACGATATCACTCATAATATTAATCATTAAGGTAATATGATCTTCTTAATTCACATGATCATCTGATATTTCTCTTCTCAAAGATGAATACATATAAACTTCATATTTCACTGAATATGTTCTTATGGAATTTGTTTTCAACTCTTAAAATTACAGCAATGATCAAATGATATCAGGAGGATACATACTTATCATCGTTGTGAAAGTGAGGTAATTGTCATGGCTCCCTGTTTCGAATGCGGGAGACATCAGAAAAGTTTCATGAAGTACTGTACTTGACTTTCCCATGTCAATTAATATAAACATAAATATAAATTAAATATAATTAAATATAAATTCAACATTCTATAACAGGATGTTTAGAGATAAATTGAAACTAGGAGTAAGGGCATAGATACATAAATGATATAGAAAGAATATACTATGTATTTTACAATGTTTGACCAAGTTGCTTTAGTTGACCTCAAAACTAATTAAAATAAATAATTAATGCTTCTCTTCATAATAATGCCCTTTCAAGTCACCCATTCATTCTCCTTCTCCAAGTTAGATCCATGTTCTGTTAACTCAACTTTAATTTAAAATTTGATATTAAAAAACTCTATATCAGTGGAAGGGTAAATATCAAATTAATATTTTCTATTAATGCAAATGTTCCTGTATTAAAAGGCTCAGGTCAATGTATAAAAATTATTTACTAAGATAAGTAAGCTTATTATATTTTCATTCTATATTTAATACTAATTTAGGTTTTGAGATAATGGTGTGGAAGCTATAATCCTTTCAAACTACAAAATAATGTGGAAAGCTATTGGTAGGTGAGGTTATCAATCCTCTTATAATTTTATACATTTTTCCTATGGAGGGATAATGGAATGCCACCCTATAGTTTTCAGTATTTCATTCCCTAACAGAGACTAATCAATATGGGAACAAACAGGTGACCCAGGAAATATTTGTGACTATACATTTAAAAGTAAATCAGACTCTAAATTTCCTAGGACTTAAAAAAAAAAAAACCTTCATTTTGTAAAGAAACTCAATTACATTTACCTTTGCTGAAAGTCAGTTCCCAATTTTACTCAACAGAGAAACTGATGATTTTATAAAATTGATCTTCACCGGTTACTTGGATTATTATTGTTATTTTTTTCTTTATACAGGAGGGGGTAGTGGGCAGAGTATTATACACTTTTATTACCTCTTTTTTTCATCTTCTCCCTCCCTCCCTCCCTCCCTCCCTCCCTCCCTCCCTCCCTCCCTCCCTTCCTTCCTTCCTTCCTTCCTTCCTTCCTTCCTTCCTTCCTTCCTTCCTTCCTTCCTTCCTTCCTTCTTCCCTCCCTCCCTCCCTCCCTCCCTCCCTCCCTCCCTCCCTCCCTCTCTCTCTCCCTCTCTCTCTCTCTCTCTCTCCTTTCTTTCTTTCTTTGACGGAGTTTCGCTCTTGTTGCCCAGGCTGGAGTGCAATGGCACGATCTCGGCTCACCGCAACCTCCACCTCCCAGGTTCAAGTGATTCTCCTGCCTCAGACTCCCTTTCATCTTCATTTTCTATAGACATGTATTTTTCTGGTTTATTTTAGGAGCCAGTTGACATGGTATACTTTTCTGTATCATTTATTTTTATTGAGTTATAATGTACATCAATAAGGACATCTTATATAAAAAAAGTTTCAAATTAATTACAAAGGAGTACAAGAAGGACAGAGCCTAAGAGTTTCTCACTAAACACTGCGGGTTGAAAATCTAGATCATCATGCTAATGCAACTTTTGAAGGATCTTGATCAACATTTGGCTTTTATCCACTTTTATTTCTTTGAAAGACTCATTCATACATGTACGTTAAAGGTAAGAATATTTTATAATGTCATAAAATAACATAAGAAATGCCACTGAAATCAGTCCCTTAACCTATCCAGCATAACATTTTTCTTTTCTAAAGAACAAGCTGGCAAAACACATGACTGCCCTTTGAAATAGCCTCAAAATAAAATAGATAGCCAGAGGTACAGACTGCTTCTCACCAACATCCATGTTCTCTTCTCTTTCTGGGCACACAAATTGATTACATTTCCCAACCACCATTTCTGTTAGGTGTGGTCATGTGACTCAGTTCTGGCTAATGAAATGTAAAGTATGAGCAAAAGTGATGTTTGACACTTCAAGGCTTGACCCCTAAAACTACCCACCCATGATCCCCAATCTCCTTCCTCATCCACTGGCTAGAAAAAAGCAGACCCAAATATGGAAGGAGCCTAGTACAATTGTTACAGGTAGATAGGCATGACTGGGGCAGGAGAGGGCTCTCCCTATCACCCACTAGAAATGTCAGTTGATGGTTCAGCAATTATTGCATTGCCTTTCAAAAAGTGACAAATTGGCAGCCGGTGCCAGGGAGAGGTCACATCCTGATAGTCCACACCTGTTAACATCAAAATGTTAATTGAATGTAGGCCCCAAGGAGAAGCAACTTCCTGGACATGCACATTAAGAGACAAAAATAGCGAAGTATGATCTAGGTACACGCCACTGGAAAAGGGAAGAAAGTCTCAGATGGGCATGTGTATAACTCCCTAAACACACTGTGTGTGCTCAATTCCAAATGGTAAGGAACACACTAAGTATGCAGGAAGCCCACCATAAGGGTAGAATCATGGGAAACAGACGAGCCTATAAAGCCCTAGGATCAAAGTTAAACACACCTTTTTTTGCTCTCTTTTCTCCCTTGGACCTTCAGGTGCCCCCTTGAGTCTCCTCCAAGCGAATTTTCCTTTCTTTCCCGTTCTGAAGATTTTTAAAATAAACTTCCACTCCTGATCTGAAACTTACCTCAGTCTCTTTTTCTACTTTATGCCCCTCAGTTGAATTATTTATTCGGAGGAGGCAGGGACTGAAGCTGCTATGGACCCATATGGATATGCTGCTGGTCAGGGTAACTCAGATCTCTTCCACTGGTAACACATTAATTCCATGGAATATTATGCAGTCAGAAAATCCAAAGAATTGGTAACCACATAAGCATATTAGATACATAGATCATTGTCTCTCAGTACAGAGACCTAGAAGAGGCATCCATGATCCCCCTATGCCCACTCCCCACTGTCTGCAGTCATAGTTAATTGGACCAGAATTGGATAACCAAACTTAGAGGCAATTGTATTCTCTCTTTCTCGCTCAGAAATCTAGACACAGACACACAACTGGGGAAGCCAAGATGCAAGGTCATGTTGAGCCAGAGCTAGGTTACAATATCATAGGGGAACAGAGAAAGAAATCCCATCTAGAGTGAAGCTTGAGAATGGAGCATATCTCTAGAGAGAAGCAGAGATGAGACATCATCTGGTCGCAGAAAGAAATAGAATGATGGAGAGAGTTTCATCTTTCATTAGGCCTAGCTATACTCACTGTGCTTTTCTTTCACTGTGAGATTACTCTGCACCTTAAAAAACACCTTTAAAAAATTTAATTTAGTTTTACAGGTTTTCTGCTCCCAGTAACTAGATAATTCTCTATGTTGAGCAAGAAACAGATTTCATGTATATAGTACAACCACAATTATGTGCTGTCCCCTCCCACACAAAACCAGAAGCAAAATACAACCCCAAATCCCCATTTCACAGACATCTGATCTAGAAGAAAACAAAAGGAAATCTTAATAGTAAGTATCTTTGGATGATGGAAGTTGTAGTTATTTTTTTTGGTGATTGTCCATGTCCTTTCTATTTTTGAAATGAAGGTGTACTACTTTTATAAGGTCCGTCATGACCTGGCCTCTGCAGGCCAGTCAGCCTCACTACTGCTATTGTCTCCAATGCCCCCTATACTTCTCGTCATCCTATGTTATGTGCATCTCCAGATGGGCCATTTTCTTTCAGACTTCTGCGTCCTTGTAAGCTTTTTGCAAAGAACAATATCAGAAGAGCTAAGAAATGCTCCCAAATAGTGCAGGTCTAAAGTAAGGCAGGAAACAGAGGATAAAAAGTGAACATAGGGAGAATGAAGAGTATAAGAGAAGAGAAAGGAATAGAGTAAGAAAGGAAATCTTACAGATAGATATGGCTATCTTTGCAAGGTTAGAGTATCATTTGTTAGTTGCTTCAGGGGTCATTCTGCCCTCCTTTGCTATAGGTTGTTTAGTTTTGATCTAAATAAATAGCCAGCAATGACATACTATTTTTCCATCTTTATGTATTACCAGAAAACAAGTCAATTAAGTATAGTACAAACTGGGTATATATTCAATGTGTCAAAAATATAATTCTCTTGCTTAAGACTCTCACATAGAAATGCAGGATATGACAAGTTAATTGGGGATAAAATTATATGACGAGTTGCCATTGTATTAAAAGTAAAGCAATGTGGAGAGGCTTACATTTAAATGGATGTAGTTTAATGGTTTCTATCCCAAACTATAAACTGGAGAATTGTCTAAACCTCTAAAAAAGGCCTTGGAAGAAAGGAATAGGAGGAGTGAAAGATGGGAAGGGAAAAAAGGAATTAAGAGTTTGCAGAGTGGTTTGAGTAAAAAGTGAGCCAGCAACAATAGATTTTGTCTTTCCAGTACCAGGACTAAGTTGGGAAACATCAATGGAAAAGAATGTTTCTCAAACTGGCTACAAAAAGAGTGTTCCTCAACAGGGGACCAACTGGTCCATGGGGAATATTTGGCAATGTCAGGAGGCATTTTTGGTTATCACAACTTGGGGAAGGGTACTGCTAGCATCTAGTGGGTAGAGGTCAGATACGCTGCTAAACATCCTGACAGTCCACCTCCTCAAGACATATGTAACAAGAAATTATTCAGCCCAAAATATCAATAGTGGTGAAGTTGAGAATCATTTGTCTAAAACTCTTCATCCAATTGGAACGTGAAATTTTGAAGTATTCTACATCTCTACAGGAGAAAATCTGTCACTCTGTAATAACTCCCAGAGGAAGATTTTCATGCCAGGCACTCCTGATCTTATCTTCCTCCCCAAGCTCACAGCTGTTCCTCCTTGACTCTCTAGTTGCACTTCGATTGGTCTATTATCCAAACAAATACCCCGAATCCTAGGGCCAGAGAGCATATACAACTCACTGATAATTGCCTCAAACATTTACCCTTGCTGACCAAACAAGGAAATCTTTGTAACAGTAAAAAAAATTGCTTTTTAAACTGTGCCCCTCATGAACCTGTCATGAGGCATAAATCCAAAACCCGAACTGATTAAAATATGCAGAATATATAATAATCATAGCGATTGAAACATTAACTCCTCTTAGGTTAGGCCACTTAAGAAACAGTCAAATTCAGCTTTGTGTTGTGCTCTAAAGCTTAGTAACTACACTTCCACTTGAGCACAGGAGAATTTGTGGAAAGCAGGCCTGCCTTCCACTAAAATGTTCTCTCCCTGGTTCCCTGCTGTGTGGATTTGAGAGTGCAAAGAAGAAACACATTGGTTCACTTTAATTATTCAGGGACAGCACAGAGAGATAAACAAGGTAAGGTCAACGTTGAGAATATAGGAATTTCATGCACTCTGCTGACCTCTAAATATGTCTTTGTACTTGGCAAATATAATATTAAACCTGGACTTATTTTCTCTATGCATCATTGTCTATCCTTAGAAAACAAATATCATCATGGATTCACAGGGTGCAGTATAGAAATGGCTAGTTGGAACTTAAACCTAAACCAGATTATATTTTTATCTTTCAATAGGAAACATAATATGAAGTTGTATTTATGTCATAGATGAGAATGACAACATGAAGGAAGATACTGAAATTGTACTGCAGCCTCACAGTATGATCCAAGGCAGAGTAGACTTCTATACAAGGTGTTGCATCTTGAATCTTGTCACTATAAAGGTGCAAACCGAAAAGAAAATTCCAAGGCCCCCAATCATCCAAATGGACCCCTCCTCTTGGCCAAGGGCATTCCAGAGTTAACCTGAAAATCTAATTCAGGCCATAATGGAAGATGGAGTCTAACATGCCTTGTTATATCCCTCCAGTGTTAATATCAACACAGACCTTAAGTCTGATAAGAAACATACAGTCTATTTTCTCTAAGGCAGGTGTCATCTGCATGATAAAACTTAAGTCTCCACACCCCTTATTGTAACCCAGACATAGTTTTCTACTAATAATTCTTTCAACTAATTGCGAGACAGAAAATTTTAAAATCTACCTATGACCTGGAAGCTCCCTACCTTGAGTTGTCCCACCCCTCCAGATCAAACCAATGATGTAAATCATACATGTACTGATTGATGTATTAAGTCTCTCTAAAATGTGTAAAAGCAAGCTGTACCCCAACCACCTTGGGCACATGTTGTCAGGTCCTCCTAAGGCTGTGTCACCAGTGCATCCTTAACCTTGGCAAAATAGACTTCCTTAGTTGACTGAGATGTGTCTCAGATATTTTGGGTTCACAAAGGGTTTTGTCTTAAAAATGCATTTATTTAACAAAATTGTATCAAGTACCTATTACATAACAGGAAAAATGACTTCATAGACTAGTCTTGCACTGGCCTAACATTGCCTCCTTAACTATAGTTGTCTACCATCATCACTACCCCTTGACAGAAAGGGAAGTGTGGTGTCTTCTTCACTTCTTCTTGCCTATAGGAAATTCAGAAAGAATCATGATTGTTCAACTTAAATCTATCTCATTTGTTTGGGGACCTCACCTGGAATTAGTAAACTTGCAACTAATTAGAATCCAACTAACTGGAAAGCTCAATTAAATAGGATTCTTTCAGTAGAGGAGCAAGAGACAAGAAGCAAGTCACAGAATGACAGAGACTGTAAAGCCAGAAAGGACCTCAAATATCATTTAGCTTCATTTCCTCATCTGACTATTGAGGAAAACGAGGTTGAGAAGAAGAAAGAGATATTAAGGTTACACAGCTATTTAATAGTGGAATTGGACTTGGCCTCAAGATTTCTAACTGTAAATCTAGTGCTTTTTCAAAAACTCACATGGGCCATTAAAAATTTACAACAGATATCCTGGGACCACTAGATGTTTTGTTCACTCTACAACATCCTTTATACCTAGAACACTTTACAATAACAACTCATATTTAAATTGCAACCCTGATGTACTATAAGATTTTCAATTTTCAATTATAAAAGATTAAATTATGATCATTTGGGTTAAAATGGAAAGTAGACTCATATTTAAGAATGGCAATTTGTAAAAAGTTCTATTTAACCTTAAGCTAACCACCAAATCCAATTAACCAGAATGCCCCAGTTTCCTGGGCATTTAAAATTTTAATATAAATAGAATAAAAACTAGATTATATCTCCAGGCAGGGAAACTTAACCGAACCATAAATATTCACTGAAAGACAAAAAGAGATGACTTGGAGTTCTTCATATACCAGAGATAAATTGTTATAGTGCAAACAGCATTGGATTGTTTGCATAGGACTTACATTCCAGCAGCAACTCTTGCTCCAAGAAATTTCAATAACACATTCTTGCTCCACATGAATGTGTTATTAAAATTTCCCAAGACTCAGTTACTTTACCATTAAACTGGGCATAGTTTCTATTATGTCTACATTCCAGGGTTTACAGTTTGAAATGAGATAACTAGTGAAAATACTTTGGACAATAGCAAATTATGCATGCACACTTATATGTTCACACATGCCTATATGTGCACACACACACATACATGCATACATATACAGTACATTATCAAATGGCTGAGCCTTTTGATTTTGACAGACAAGAAAAAGTATTTAGCTACAAGTGTATCTACTAAAACACAGCTACCCACATTACCATAAAATTACCTAAGTTAATGATACTATTCACTATGGTAAATGACAAAATTTGAAAGATTAGACTGTCATAGAGAAAAACAATTATTTTAGTTGAAAGGTGAGAAAAATATCAGATTGTGACTATTTTATGCCAGAAGAAATTCAATTTACTTACGAAGCTAATATCATGTTGTACTTGATATTTTGATAGTTTGAATTGGAAATAGTCATGTTAGCATCTATGCTGTCAATGCAAGCTCTGTGCATACATATGTCACTATTAAGCATCTTCTTCAGTAACAACGGACTGCCTAGTGTTTTTTGTATGCCAGATAGAGATAAAAAGTACGAGTTATAATTATGTCTTGGCCAGTAATAGGTGCTTGCCCTCGGAAATATGATGTATATTTGAGAACCAACTTTAGATAAGAGTGAGAGGATATAATATCACCTCTACTGTGAGAATACCAAAGGCAAACTTTTTATTTTATTTTAATCCTCATCCCAAAGGTGAGGGTTAATAAATCCCCAGCTCTATGTCTTTGCTGGGACTTGGCAACCTGGGAAGCCTGTACTGTTGTATGGGATCATGTTGTTTTCTTCCAAATTATGTTATTATCCCTACATATTTCTGTATACTTTATCATTAAGGCAACTTGATCTCTGACTGGGTCTGTCAGTTTCTTCTTGTCACTCACAGCACTATCCTGATGTCTAGTGTATACCTTCTCACTAAAGTAGTTTCCCTTGCATTTTGCCTTCCAATTCATATGAAAGTTTTGCCCTGATTCAGTCTGCTCTCAATCTACTGCCCCATTTCAAAACCCTACTTTACCTTTTTGTTTCCATTTTCTTAGGTCTTACCAATTCTTCAAATCCAATGTGGTATGTGGCTTCAACCTCACTACTGTAAAGAAATTGGTTGCTTAAAATTTATAATTGAGAGAGTCAATGGTCTCTTCTCATCCACAGTTTATTTGATTCCTCTGTGATATTTGAAAATCATGATCACCACCTCCTGGAAATTTCCTCTTGTTTGTGGTCTTCCATGATTACTCCTCAATCACCTATGCTGGCCTCTTATCCTCTATGAATTCCTAATACATAAGTGTTGCAATGGTTTGGTATATGGCTTTCTTTTACTCTTGCATAAAACTCCATCTAGGTTTTTCAAAACTTACTATTATTACATTTACCTACGAAACTCTTAATTATCTATGTCCATCATGAGCTCTGGAAGCAGACATATCTGGTGTTTTGTCTTTTTTTTTTTTTTTGACAGTCTTACTCTTTCGTCAGGCTGGAGTGCAGCGGCATGATCTCAGCTCACTGCAACCTCTGCCTCCCGGGTTCCAGTGATTCTCCAGTCTCAGCCTCTCAAGTAGCTGGGAATACAGGCGTGTGCCACCACACCCAGCTAATTTTTATATTTTTAGTAGAGACGGGGTTTCACCATATTGGCCAGGATGGTCTCCATCTCTTGACCTTGTGATCCGCCCACATCAGCCTCCCAAAGTGCTGGGATTATAGGCGTGAGCCACCATGCCTGGCCATATCTGGGTTTTAACTGACTCCATTACACATAACTGATGACCCTGTGGCACGTTCAACATTTTTAAGCCTTAGTTTTAAGAACCCTAAGTTAAAATAAATGTGATAGTTACTTGGCAAAATTCTTGGCACATAGTAAGCATCCAGCAAGTAGTAGGAGAATAATTTTTTCTCTATTTATTCCTTTCCTTGGACTCAGATCCATATTTTCAACGTTTTTTTTTATATTGAACATTTCAAACTAGATGGCTCACGTAGGTGTTCCAATATTTCCAAAATAATATGCACTGTCTGCTTCCATTAACTTCTGTTCCTGATTTCAAAAATCTACTCCATCTATAGTTCTCTGTTCACTTACTCTGTCCATGCATTTTGTTGAATGATATGAGCCAAGCACTGAGGGATCAACATAAGAAAAGGCAAAGTCCTTTACTTAAGTTTCAGTGAGGAACAAAGGCAAGTAAATAGAAGTTTTTGAGGGCAAATATACAATGAAATAAGGCATTGTGATAAACATATCGACAGAGTGTTATGAGATCATAGATAAGGAGTTTCTATATGAAAGTTGAAGTGGGGAGGTTGCTATAGTCTGAATGTTTGTGTCCCTCCAAAATTCATATTTTGGCCATGTGCGGTGGCTCATGCCTATAATTTCAGCATGCTGGGAGGCCAAGACAAGCAGATTGCTTGAGTACAGGAGTTCCAGACCAACCTGAGAAACGTGGCAAAACCTCAGATCTACAGAAAATACAAACATTAGCTGAGCATGGTGGCATGCACCTGTGGTCCCAGCTACTCCGGAGGTTGAGGTGGGAGGATCCCTTGAGCCCGGGAGATTGAGGATGCAGTGGGTCATGATTGTGCCACTGCACTCCATCCTGGGTGGCAGAGCAAGATCCTGTCTCAGAAAAGAAATCATATGTTGAAATCTAATCCCCAATATGTTGACGTTAAAAAGTAGGGCTTTTGGTGGGGTGATTAGGCCATGAGAGTTCTGTCTTCATGAGTGGAATTAGTGTTCTTATAAAAGAGGCTTCAGGGAGCCTGTTGGCCCCTTCTGACATACAAGGACAAAGCAATAACGTGCTGTATATGAAGAACAGGTGCTTACCAGACACCAAAATCTGCTGACACCTTAATCTTGGACTTCCCAGCCTCTAGAACTGACAACAATCAATTTCTGTTGTTTATAAATTACCCAGTCTAAAACAGAGGTGATGGCAGACTAGGAAGACTCCTAACAGGTATCTTTGACTCCTCGCCTCCTTTTCCCATACCCCATCTAGCCAGACCCCAAGTCTTGCAATATTATTAACCTCAAAAAAGATCAATGTTTTAGGGGAAAGGCTCTCTCCCCCTACTAGATTGTAAGCTCATTAAAGGCAAGGTTTTTATTTGTTTTGTTCTCTGTAGTAGCCCCAGCAACTAGAACAGTGTTTTGTTTAAGGTAGGCACTTAATAAGTATTCGTTAAAATGTGATGAAACTAAAATAAATTCATCATATTATTTACAATGAACTGTTTTTCATTTAAAGTGTTTGCATTATATACTGTCTTATACCCTCAGATATCACACCAATTTTTTTTTAACAAAATGGAGAAGCAGATGTTACTATTTATTTGCTTATCTGTTCACCAAAGGGGACAATTCTTTTTGAGCTTTCTTGTTCTTTAAATAAAATGCTCAGTACCACACTTTCACAATTATTGCAGACACATTTCAAAGACTTCAAGATTTAACCAGATCTTACATTTTGCTTTTAAAGCTACAAACATTTTTGTGTTATGGAATTAATATAGAACCAGCTGGATTCTTCTAAAGGGAGATGTTCAATAGAACATCTTTTTGATACACACACACACACATACACACACACACACATGTGCAAATACACATGAACACCCAGATAGAAAATAAGATAATTGATAGGAAATTTATTTCCTGTTGCTTTAAATATATTTCATGCTCTTAGTAAAATAGACAAGTATCTATCAACTTGACATGGTAATGGAAATATTTGTTATGATTCACTGGATAAGTAACTTTGTAGTAAATGAAGTTGTTAAGAACTTGTGTTCTCTCTTGTTCAAACCCATACATCTCTGTTTTAAATATAGTCTGGTATAGGGACGTGTATAAGTATATGGTGAGGGAGGGCAAAATGAATGGGTACAGAGATTTCACTAAAATTTAATTTTTGTTTGCTATGCTCACATATTACATCAATCAACTCATTTTTAAAAATTCCCTAAAACATATTTAGATTCACATTTGCATTGCTAAGTAAATCTTCTCCAAATTAAAATCAGATTTCATCTCACCTATGGTGAAACTTTCTTTCCTTATAAAATGAAACAAATTATGTTTGCCTATGGTTTTATTTGGAAATGAAACTGAGAATAGTCAGTCAAAAAGCATGTTTAAAAATAATACTGCCACCAAAGTAACTAGAAACTGTATCACACTGATCTCCAAAGTATTGTTCTTCACTGCCTAAGCACAATAGACTTATATTTTTACTCTCAACATATAAAATATATTTTAAGACTACAGCATTCTCTTTCATGTAAATTTAACACATTCCACATCCATCATGTGGTGTAGGCCGAAAAGCTTGGTTGAGCTTGGTTAAACAGGATTTATAGGTCATAGATTAGTTCTACAGCGTCTTTTCCTGTCTTAAAAAGAATCTTTAAATCTGTGGCTGAAGATAGATTTTTGCTAACCTCCATGCTGTTAAAGGATTAAAGCATGAGATACTGTTGGATCTAAGCACTGCATATGTACATTCTGAGATTTTTTTTTTCTCCAGTCATTATTGAAGGAAAAAAATTATGTCTCTATTTTTCCATTGCAAATGTCCTAGAAAAAAACTACTTATAAATGTTAGGTAGATTTTAGCAGTGCTGTATAATAAAGACATATTACTGCTGCTGGAGAACTTACATTTATTGGTTAATATTTAAAGAGTATTTTTCCATAAATAAATTACTGCAATCACCATTAATGAATATTTCCTCCAAATGATTATTTTTTTTTCCCAAGATAGACACTAGCTCTGCAAGTATAGTAACACATATTGGTCATACAAAATTTCATTTCTGTTTCCATTCCTTGCCAAAATCTCCTTCGCCAATGGCCCTGGCTCTTCTTTTGTAAAAATAACCCTGTAGACTCCATTTAATTGTCACATTGGCCTAAAGCCAGCAAGGGCAGTTAGCCTCATACCAAGCTACAGCCATCTGTCAGAATATGCTAAAAATCAATGAAGATGGTTGTTACTTGCACTCTCCTGCCCCGGCATGATTCCTGCATACAATTCTGATTTGTCTTTGTGAACTGAAGTGGTCATGTTAATCCCAACTCCAGGTTTTCTCTAGTGTTGATAATCACAGCAAAACCTTTGAGTAAGATTCATTTTGGTAAATAGATCATGATTACTATCCATTATCATCATTCTGCAAAAATAATTACCATCTAAGATCAGGCCAAGCAAAATTAGTTATCTTGAACCAACACTAGGCCGAAAATTATCATGAGTAATAGAATATCAAGTAGACTCTGAGTTAGGAATTTGAATTGGGGGACAGCAAAGAGAGTAAACAATAGTAAACAAAAATGGCTGCAATTCCACTTAAAAGTGAACCTGGATGAAGAGGCTGAGAAGCAAAGGCAACTATTCCAGTGCTTTGCAGCAAGGGGGCTGTGTTTGAATTACTGACAGAAATAAGCACCTCTTCAATTAATTGGGTGTTAAAGATAGGTCAATCTACTTGCACATAATTTCATGGACAGAATGAAAAAACCATTCTATAGAAAAGAAGGAAAGCAGAAAATCATGATTGTGAGAAGCTAGAAAGGAATAAAGCCAGTGCCAGGGGATGGACATGGGAAGAGAAAGAGGGAAGGAAACTAAAATGAGGGTGCAAATTTCATGTGAGGTATGAAATAATACTTGTAACAACCTTATAAAGTGAGTGCTATTAACCCATTTTTAAGTTCAAAAAACTGAAATTCAGAAAGGTTCAGTAATTTGCCTAAGCTCATACAGCTAATAAGGAGCAGAATGGGACTTTGAACCCAGTTCTATTGTTTTCTACAATCCCAAACTCTTAACCAGTCTCACAGCATTTTATCAAGCAGGCACAGGACTGTGCCATCAAAGCCATATGATAGCTTTGGGATTGAGGCTCATGCCACAGGGAAGAAAAAGAGACTTTCTAAAAAAAAAAAAAATCAAAGAATAAAAGGATCTGCAAACTCTAGTATATCTGAGGATGGACCTCTGGATAAGGAAGGATAATATGGAAGTTTAACAGCAGGAATTTTAGTATGAAATTTAGATTTTTGGCTCATAGCTTGAGAATGATAGGTTTTCTTTTTTTTTTTTTTTCTTTTGAAAAATTTATTGCGATTTTGGAAATGTCTCTTCCTGATATTCTGTTGCATTAGTTGAGGGTGATAGAAATCTAATAAGGTACAAATGTAGAAAATAAGTGAAAATAACAAGTTCTAGATAGATTATAGGGTATTTATTCACAAATACTGAAGGTGACATTGAACAGAGTCATATCATTCTGACATTAATAATATTCTTCTCAATTGTCAAAATGAGGAATGATAGGTTTTCAGTTCCAGAATGGTTATCTCTCATTAGTACTAGAAAGAACATGCTTGCTCACAGAGTAGCCAACCTGGTCAAGAGTATTTAAATGGCAAATGAAGGAAAAGGGAGAGAAATAATAAAAAGAATAGTGCCTAATATCACTTAGATAACTGGTGACTATGCACAACTTTGATTGTGATATGTTCTTCCCAGAATGCCCTTTCCTCCATTTTTCATGTAACATCACCTCATGATTTTAGAACAACATGATTTTTAGGCCATTTTCTCAGGGAAATTTTGACTTTTCCCCCTTCTACCTACCTCAACACTTCCTTAATCTCTACTATTCCTACTTTGGTTAGATCTACCCCCATCCAAGGGTTCTTACCTTGGGACTACTTAAATATAACAAAACACTTGTGATGGTACTGTTATTTATTTACCTTTGCTTCCCCTACTACAGAAAGTCAGTAATGCATAGTGGTTGAATATGAAGATGCTAGACCTACAGCCTGGGTTCAAAGCCTGACCTGGATCTGCCATGTCCTACCTACGGGATTTTACAAAGTTCCTTAACCTCTCTGTACCTCAATTGCCTCATCTCTCAGTTGAGGATGGCAATACTAAATAGTACGTATCACATAGGTACTAGCATACGAGTTAAAGAAGTTGATTCATAAGGGATTAGAATACTGCTTGGCATATAGTAATGCTGTATATTTAGCTATCGTTATTGTTACTAGTACTAAACCATAAATTTCTGGAATACAGGGATTCTCATTCCTCATAGAAGATGCAGTGCACCAGGAATAATTAGTAAATGCTTGCTGAATGCCTCGCTGTGCAGGACACACTCAGTAATCCATAGACTGGGAAGTATATGTGAATACTGGATGTTTTTACAGCAGATTAAAGCTAATGTGTCTCTCTGAATTGTAGTAACTCTGAATTCGTCTACTTGCCAGCAGGTCTGTGCCAGTCTAGTATACTGAATTGAAAATGTAATATTTATTGCACACTTTCTATGTGCCTGGCTCTGAGTAGACATTTTTGTATATTATCTCATTCAGTTCTGAAAACAGCCCCATGAGGTAGGGTCTGCCATTTTTGACACAAAACAAACAGGGAAATTCAGGTCTATGGAAGTTATGTAATGTGTCTAAGTTCACAATGACATAAGTAGTTTAGTCCAGGGATGTTGGAGTACATATGCTTGCACACATCACCCAGCCTCTCCATCTTTGGCAATGTGCCCATCTTTTCAGGTTGCAAAAAACACTCTGCCCCCAAAATATAATCTAGACGTTGGGAATTCCGAGAAGGAGGCTTGGAGAAGGAGATAGCAAGGCTGACGTTTGAGTAGGGGAGGGCTCAGGGCAGGGCCAAATCCTCAATGTACTGGGTAAAAAGGGCACTGCTTTTCTGAATAACAGAAGGTAGGCAGCAATGCACAAGGTATTCTGAAGATTGATCACAGTGCAGTCTTAAAAAGCCTCACAGGTATGTATCGTCAAAATGTGGGAGAGGGGGGATGGTTCTGATGATTTGGAACATGGTGGTGAAAGAGTATATTCTATTTATTTATTTATTTATTTATTTAGAGACGGAATCTCCCTCTGTTGCCCAGGCTGGAGTGCAGTGGCACAATCTTGGCTCACTGCCACCTCTGCACCGTCCCCCCACTACCTCCCCGCCGTTTCAAGCAATTCTCCTGCCTCAGCCTCCTGAGTAGCTGGGATTACAGGTACCTGCCACCACACCCGGCTAATTTTTGTATTTTTAGTAGAGATGGGGTTTCACCATGTTGGCCAGGCTGGTCTGGAACTCCTGACCTCAGGTGATTCACCTGCCTCAGCTTCCCAAAGTGTTGGGATTACAGGCGTGAGCCACCGGGCCAGGCCAAGTATATTCTATTTAAAAGCATGCTAAGAAAGGCAGTGGAATGATGTTGTATGTGTTTACTTTGAGGAAATCATGAATGGAAGGGTAGAAATACCTTTAATTAGACAAAGATAGAAATAGGGACAAAAAGTAAAATAATCTCTTGTGTGAAGATTATTGTTATTACTATTACTAATATTTATGGAGTGCTCATTATGTTCATGGCTGCTCTAAGCACATTGCAATTATGAACTCATTTAATGCTCACAATGGCCTATCAGCTAGGTTTTACCATTATCCTTACTTTACAGATGAGAAAACTGAGACATGGTGATGATAAGTGATATGCCCAATGTCACATGATTAATAGGTAGTGGATTGGAGAGTCTATAATAAGCCACTTGGCCAGATGAAGACAATGGATGCTGGTTCTCAACACAGATCACAAAAGTGTCATAGGAGGAAAGGGTAGTAAACATGAATGATTTCAACTCCATAAACATCTGCTAGTTGTATCGATTTGCAAAAAGCAAATATATGGCAAGTTCCCAAATTCTTGTGTTAATGACTACACCTCCCACAAGGTAGAGAAAATCAGGAAACTTGCCTCTCTGACTGACTTAGAAAAAGAGAAACTGGTGAGTTGAAGGTAATAGGAACCTTTAGAGGAAGTGAAGTATTTTATCTTAGAGTCCGTAAGTACCTTATAAGGCCAAAATCCCAGACTTTTGGAAAAGAGCTTGCTGAAGTAAAGTAGGTACAATTTCATGCCCTGGGATACTCTAATATCAAGATGAATTAAGAGAGTCGGGAAGTTATTTTATTTTATTTATTTATTTTAACCTGTTGAAACCAGTGTGTCTGTACTGGGTGTTCTCCATTCACATTCAGTTTGGATTTCTAAAGAACAGGTACTAAAATGAAGGGATAAAAACCAAAAATAAATAAGTTTAAGAGGGCACGATGAAAATAATGCTAAGAAGAATTATACCCCAAATGAGCCTGAGGCTTGAGAAAAAAACTGCTGAAGATGACAGAAAAGTACTTTTTAAAAAATATATTTAAACCAAGAAGAGCAAGGGTAGGAGAGACATGAAACCCATGAAATTGTTATTGGATGACTAATATCTGGGAGGCCTTCTCAACTACTGTACTAGTTTTCTTTGTGAAAAAGAATGATGATAGACTTGAAATGGTAAAATCAATATCAGTAACCATAAATTGAAGCTAAAATAGGCAAAGCAGTCATTAAAAGGCATTTGGCTGTTCTATAATAAATGAATTAAAATTCTATCCCAGAGTAGTGAGAGGTCTTGGAGATTGGATTACCTTGTCACAGTTGATAAAGTTTTAGCAACTGTAGTGTGGGTGAAGCGTGACAGGAGACTGGAGACAGCAAACATTGGCTTTAGTTTTCAAAATAAACAGGAAGCATATGGACTCCTTAGACTAAACCAAGAAACAGGTTGATTAAATACAAAATTCTAGAACAGGTTAATAAAAGCACAATTTGTGATCACTTAGGAAAAAAGTAGTAACCATAGAAGGCAGTATAAATTCTCTAAGCACAAGTTATCTTAGACAATCTCATTTCATTTCTATTCTCGATATGGTTATTAGGTTGGAAGATCAGTAAGAATGTAAGCATACTATATCTGAATATCAGCAAGACATTTGACAAGATCTCCCATAATATGGCTATGAACAAGATGGAGAAATGTGGGTTGTTAGTAAAAGAATGTTGCCTAATAGATAAATGTCACCAGTGGCATGCACAGAGATCTGACCCTAATCTGGTCCCATGTAACATCTGTATCAATAACTTACATAAAAAAGAGGGAAACATACCTAATAAGCCTACAGATGACACAATTCTGAGAGCAAAAGCAAATAGCTTGTATGGTAGAATTTGAACTCAGCAACATCTCCACATGCTAACAAGATGAAATCAAATTAGGCCAAATCAAGGCTCCAAATATATTTCCACTGGTATCTTAAATACCAAACACAAAATTGAAAAAGAATCAGCTATGTACTTATAGAATAAATGAAACATGGTTTAGCTTCAGAACATGTTAAAAAGGCTTTGGGGTTTAGTTTCGAGTGTTCTCAATGTGTATGGATAGTGTCATGTGGCCACCAAAAAAGCTGATACTAGAGTAGAAAGCATTAACCAAAATACATAATTAGAACAAGAGAGGTGGCTAATTGTTGGTCATAGCATAAAATCCCCAGTGAATCAGTCAAAATGACTGACTGCTGAGAGTCCCATCTAAGGAACATCAAATCTGCTCCCAGTCCTTCCTCAAGGGACAGCCATAGATGGCCATGTTGTTGCTTATTTTAATCACAGGACTTTTCTCTCCCCATAGCCTCAGTTGACTGCGAGAATAATTGGCAGGGCTTGCCAAAAAACTGAAACACAGCCTGCTATAAAAGGGATGAACTGGGTTAATCAAATTCCCTCTTAGGGTTTTGAGCCTACAGTGACCAAGATAATAACGCAGTCAGCAATGGGACATGCAGCTGAAGGGATGAGGTGAGAGGTGTGAGGAGGTACACTTGGAGTCATGTGGTGCAGTGGAGACCAGACATTGTTATGAGATAGTAGAAACTATGTGGTAGACAAAATAAATATTGAGCTGATGGAAAGAATAAGCTATTGGACAAAGAAAGAGACAGAGAGGAGCAAAAATGCAGAGAATTGCTGAGTCTTATTAATGCTAGAGATCTACAGGCTTTGCCTTTCCTTTGGGGATTGACCAGAGTTTCCCATGTTCTCAGGGACTGATAACACATACACTGAAAAGATGTTCTCAATTACTCGAGGCAACCTGAATGTCTTTGGCTTCTTGTAACCAGAGAGCCTAATAAGAACCCACACCTGCATTCAGCCTTGAACGTTACATTTCAAGAGCAGTTTGGACAAACACACTTTTAGTGTGTTCTAAAGGAAGAGACCAGGAAGGGAGATTGGAAACCAATTAATGTGAGGAACAGGTAGAAGGAACTGGGGAAACATTTAGCACAAAGAAGAGAAGACTCAGGAACAGTGAAGGGCTGTCAGTTGTAAGGGGAATTTTACTTATTCTGTGGGACCCTAAAATTAGATTTGAGAAAAATGGGCAGAGTTAAGAAGGGATAGATTTTGGTTCAAAAAGAACCTTCTAGTAGTTGTTTGAGGTGGAGTGAAATAACTTAGTCAATTACCTATTCCGGAGATATTTATGCAAAGGCAAGTGGCCACTTAGTAGGGATAGTAATGTTAGCTTTTCATTGTGTAGTGCTTTACAGTATGTGAGGCACTTTCTACTATGTTAGCTTGATTTTCCTAATTAGGAAGGCAGGCATTTGTATATTCATTTTTACAGATGAGGAGGCCGAGGTTCAGACAGGTTCTGTTACACAGTTCATGCATAAGTTCCTGGATACTCACAGTTACCTTTATTGACTACATGAGAAATGAACATTTTAAAGGATATATTTGAATAATTCTAGTTGATCAAGCTAATAACATTTCTGGCTTTTAAAAAATCATCATTGTGATGCTAAATATATATTCAAATGTACTAAAAAGGTACTCTGTTCACTCTCACATGAAAACTTATGTTCTTCTCTGCGTCTTAAGAAACTGAGACCAATTAATACTTTCCTTGCATAGATACAGAAGGTCCGTGGGTGCAGTTTGTACAAACATGCCTAGATGTACATTTCAAATAAGAATAATTTTCTTTCTCCATTTGCCTGAACCCATTCCCCACTCTCTCCCAGATTTCCTGTTATTTGGCTTTATAGAGGAAAGGAGTGTGTTTGCTTGTCAGAACTGCTACTTAACCATATTGCCCTGCTGTTTCCTCAGCTCTCTATCACTAAGCTCTGCAAATGAATTAAAAGTAAAATGAGGAAATAACCACTGTTTGAAAACTCCTTGAAGAAGATATACATTGTTCTTTGCATTTTACCCTTTACTCACCTTCCCCTTTCAATAAAAAAAAGAGGAAAGAAAAGAAAAGAAAAGATACAGGGCTGGGCACGGTGGCTCATGCCTGTAATCCCAGCACTTTGGGAGGCCGAGGCAGGCAGATCACAAGGTCCGGAGTTCAACACCAGCTTAGCCAATATGGTGAAACCCCGTCTCTACTAAAAATACAAAAATTAGCTGGGTGTGGTGGCGTATGCCTGTAGTCCCAGCTACTCTGGACGCTGAGGAGCCGAGATCTTGCTACTGCACTCCAGCCTGGGTGACAGAAGGAGACTTTCTCAAAAAAAAAAAAAAAAAAAAAAAAAGAAACAGAAATCCTATCACTAGTTCAGTTCTAACTGCGTTATTGTCACCATCAGTGCTGACTGCTATATTTTTCTCTTGGAATATAGCAGAAATCACTCTTTATGAAACCATTTAATCTGGTAAGTGATGGATGATACTGTTTCCTGGACATGGGTCATAGTACTTCCAGTTTGTTGATGGTGACATATTCTCTGATGCCATGGTTGGTATTTAATTTAATATGCTGCTAAACAACAAAAACAACAACAACAACAACTGGTCTTATGAGAGTTGACTAGTCCTTCTCTTTCCATTCCAATTCCCAGAGATCAGGTTAGAAGGTGATACCAGACATTGTTTATCAAGCGGTATATTATGCCCATTTTTTACATACAAATGTCTTTAGAAAAAGTTTCTGTAAATTGGATAGCTATAGGCAGAAGGAAACTGGACTCCTATCTCTCACTATATACAAAAATTAACTCAAGATGGATTAAAGACTTAAATATAACACCAGAAACTATAAAAATACTATAAGACAACCTAGTAAAAAACTCTTCAGGACATTGGCCTAGGCAAGAAATGTTATAACCAAGACCTCAAAAGCAAATGCAACAACAACAAAAAATAGACAAATTTGACTTAGTTAAGCTAAAAAGCTTCTGCATAGCAAAATAAATAATCAACAGAGTAAACAGACAACACACAGAATGGGAGAAAATATTTGCAAACAATGCATCCAAGAAAGGACTAACATCCAGAATCTATAAGGAACTTACACAAATCAACAAGAAAAAAATACCCAAAAATTCCTGTTAAAAAGTGGGCAAAGGATATGAACAGACATTTCTCAAAAGGTGCTATGTAAGTGGTCAACAAACACATGAAAAAATGCTCAACATTACTAATTATCAGAGAAATGCAAATTAAGACCACAATGAAATACCATCTCATACCAGTCAGAACGGCTATTATTAAAAAGTCAAAAAACAGCAGATGTTGGTGAAAATGTGGAGAAAAGGCGATGCTTATACACTGTTGATGGGAATAAAAATTAACATAACCTCTATGGAAAACAGTATGGCAATTTTTAATAGAACTTCCATTTGATTCATCAATGCATTTCTGGATATCTACCCAAAGAAAAATAAATCATTATATCAAAAAGACATCTGCATTCATGTGTTTATCACAGCACAATACACAAGAGCAAAATCATGGAATTGACCTAAGTGTCCATCAATGAATAATTGGATAAAGAAAATGTGGTATATATACCCCACAGAGTACCACAGAGCCATAAAAGTAAATCAGGTTTTTTGCAGCAACATGGATAGAACTGTAGGCCATTATTCAAAGTAAGCTAACTCAGTAACAGAAAACCAAATACCACATGTTCTCACTTATAAATGGGAGTTAAACAACGGCTATTCATGGACATAAAAATGGAAATGATAGACCCTTGGGACTCCAAAAAAGGAAGGATGGGCAGGAAGTAAGGGTTAGAAAATTACCTATTGGGTACAATGTTCACCCTTTAGGTGATGGGTACACTAGAAAACCAAACCTCACCACTGCACAATATATCCATATAACAAACATGCACATGTATCCTCGAATCTATAAAAATAAAACAAAAATAAAAGTTTCCATTGTAGAACTAAATAAGGCACACAAAAAAACAAGGGGAAGTCCTTGAATTTCAAAGAAAATAGAATGCTATGTTCTATTAGTTCATGTTTTTCTATGTCAATATAAAGTTGTAATTTTTGATTTAAGAAAGTGACTAGAAATGATGAGTAATTTCTTTGTTAATTGTATCTAGTGCTAAAATCTATCATGATCAAGGGACCTAGAACTGCAAAGAGTAGAACTTTTATCACGACAAAGCTCCGAGGAATGAATCTAGAAAACTAAACATGTGAAGAAAAACAGGCAAACTTTTTTTCTCGAAAGACCAAAAGCTTAACCCTAAAGGCAGAATTTAGTGTTTAAATGTACACATATACTTCCATTACATGAGGCTGATCCTTTTATTTTTTTAAATGTTTGAAGGCAGCTTATTTTTTCAAATAATCTTACAATAAATAAAATAGAAATGATCACTCCTCCTCCAGTTGTGTTTGGGTTTTCCTGTAATACTGTAGTTTTTTAAACCAAGGGACAATTGCGTTTCACTTTGAGGCTTCAGTGACAGCTTAGATAATTGCTTTGTTTTATGTTTTTGTGAATATGTGACAGCAGGGTGTTTATGTATCTGCGGCTTCATCTTTTCACGTGTATCTGCTCTGGTCTGTGTCTGTGGCTGGATCTAGATGTGTGTGTCTGTTTGCACATCTGTGCCTGTGAAGGAGTCTTCCTTTTTGCCCATGCATCTGGGTATGTATCTGTTTGTGCATTTGTGTGTCTCTGCAGATGTGTGTGATGAAATGAGTTTCTGCAATCAGTGGAACCATCCTCTGCCAATACTTAAGTTTAGTGGGATCAATAATAGCTTAAGTACCTGGTCTCCAATGGTATGTTGCTGTTCAAGACCCAGCTGTTATGCAGATGAACTGAATCCTGCGTGCTGGTTGGGGGAGCTGGAGCAGCTGGGCTGGGCTGGCTGCGGGTAGTCATTGATCTCCTCTGAAGAGAGTCCGCTGCAGGGGGTGGCTTCCTGGCACAGGTGCAGGCATGAGGAGGCGGAGGTGGCGGCGGGAGGGGTCTGAAGGTGAACTGGTTGTGTGGGCTGCTCTGCACATCTAAAGAGGAGAGAAGAGAAACACAAAATAGAGACTTACTCTCCCACTTGGCAGTCAGGGAAACTAGCACGACAGACTTACCAGGATTTCAGATAATAAAACCTGTGGGGTGAGGGAGGTTGTTTTAAGTTCAGTCTATCTGTAAAAATGCCACTTAACTTACAAAGGCACGTGCAGCATGCTTATGAAATTTAAAACATTTGCAGTTGCATTTACATGTAAATTCTTTAGGGCTATAGCAGCTAAAAAGTAAATGAGGCCGCCTCACACCATTTGTCATAGTTTCTGCTACTGAACAAATAAATCACTAACAAGACACCAAGTTACAGAATAGAAGTGAGCTGATTTCCATCAGTTGCAAAATTCTCACTTCAGAAAATACTAGTAAAAGGCACAAATTTGTTGCAAGGAAGATCATTTGGCACTTCAAATAAAAATATAAGGCCACCTTCTGGCTTACCTCAGGAAAGGATGTGAGCTTGCCTATACAGGAGCAAATCCATATTTTAGAAAAACAGCTCACGAGTGTGTCACTTGGCTGTGTGAAACTAATCTCTTTGCCAGCCCCCCCAGCTTAGAGTGTTATTTGTAAAAGGTAGGCTAAAAGGAGTTTGTTCAAGTTGTTATACATATTTCCATGGCCATGCAAAGCACAGTCTGCACCTTTTTCCCTTTGCCACACCTTTCTAGGAGCTCTGCCATGTTAGCAGCAGCTTAGGCAGCAGGGAAACAGATTTTTTTCTGCTGGTTTACAGAGGGGCAGCCTGGGACAGCGGTCCTCAGACTTCTGTTGTTGCTATTGTTTGGTATTTTTCCACCGTTTTCCTGACAGGCACACGTAAAGACAGTGAGTTAGAATTTGGCCCATGAGAAATACCCCAATTAAACCCCTTTAAAAAGAAATCACTATTGTAGCTGATAGCCACCTCTCTTCCACAGGAGAAACATAATAGATGTCAAGTGATTTCTTGTAACACCAGCACGTTCTAGATAAACTTTGTAGACAGCATGGCTTTGTCCCACCTCCCAAATGACTGAGAGTTGAAAAGCAGAAAAACGCCAGAGGCTTTCGATACCTAGCAAAGGGCTCAGCTGGTTTGTGCTGAGGCCCACTTTGCAGTGGCTGATCACAGAAAAAAAAAATCACTTCTTTCAATCTTTTTACTTCAAACTTGAATTTTAAAGACATTGGCATGGTTTTTATTTTTAAAAACAATATTACTCTCCCAAGAGCATGACAAATTCTTGGCTGTATTTTCTAGCACAGGTGGCTCTCCCTTTAAATAAACTCACTATATGAAAATCTGAATTGTACAAAAGATAGATAGAGAAGGGAGTGGTGATCATTCATTTTATATAAAGGATTCCTTTAGATGGTCAGCTATTCTTGTATATTTAAAAAGAACTAAAATGCTTCATGAATTTCCTAAATCACCCCCATTATTCCAGGCCCAGCTCAAATCCCATGTCCACTAAAAAAAATCATCACAAATACTTAACATCTCATTAACTTTTTTTAAACCTCTGGGCTCATACTCATAACCATAACTAGAAGTGTGCTTTCCATTTTGGGGACTCAAAGAAGCACAGAATGTTGAAACCCAAAGGACTTTGGAGATGCTCTCATTTTGCAAATGAGAAAACAGGTCCAGGGTCACTTGGCAAGTTAGTGGCATGGCCAGGACTAGGTACTCACATCTCCTGACTCTCTAGCTAATGCTTCATTCCCTGTATTGCAGATCTCTGTAATATGAGTTCTCTTTTCCCTCATAAGATTTAGAGACAAAGAATTGTCCACATTTTCTTGATTTTTCAGTTAGGTTTATTATGTCTACTTCTCTCTTTGACCATGACTCCTTAAATGTAGAAAGGAAGGCATTGTGGTGTAATGGTATGCAACACAGCATAGTGGAAAGTGCAGAGGACTTGGACTGGGATGTATGGCAAATCTGGGTTTAAGTTCTGCATCCACCCTTTAGAAGCTTTAACCCCTCACTTGTAAAATAAGGATAATAATAGTAATCTCTTTTCCCAACAATTAAATTTAATTCATGTAAAATGCACTTGAACATGCATTTTGTTGACTATTTGTTTATTGAATGTAATAAAAGTGTAAAAGTATAAAATTATAAGACTGGAAGAAATCATAGGGATCATCTAGTTAAGCTTGCCTCTCTCCACTCACCATTTTACAGATGAGAGATCCAAGACTCAAAGAGGTGAACTGATTTGCTCAAGGTCATTCAACTTGTATACTTTTTCCTGCCCATGCCAGATAATTCCTTTACTCTTTTTCTGCACGTGCTTTTGTAAATTAAGTGACATTTTAACAGATAGACTGAACTTAAAACTCTCCCCCACCCCCACAGGTTATGTTATCTGAAATCCCAGTACTCTGCCCAGCACTCTTTCCATTATGCTATTTCGGAACATAAACATGACTCTCTTCTATGACTTTAACATTTACTGGTTTTGCCATAAATTTGACCCCTGTGTTGGCAATATTATAGCACCCCCATCACATCCTATGTGTTTTGTCTTTTCTCCCAAAATAGACTGCATGTTTCTTAGAATAAGGTTTCCTTCTACTTCTCCTGTATGCTGTATGACATTGAGCAAGATCTCTAAAATCTTTTGCTAGTAGAAGAGGGATTGACTGGATCATGGGACCCAGATAACCACCTCTGTGTTTCCTTTGGCTCTCATTCTGTTGTAGCCACTTGCTATCTATTCAATTGACAGACAAGTAGGTTTTCCCCTTGAAGATTTAGTGGAATGCCTCCCAGAGCTATGACAAAGGACAATGATACTCTGAAGAAGGTACTTAAAATGATGCCCCTTCACGATGTGAAAAAAGCACCAGTGACACACTACAGATCTACTGTCTAATGCCACTCGTGGGAGAGCACTTAATGACCCGAGGGAAGGGAGGCAAAAGGTGGGAGTTCAAGGTTAGAAGAAGAGGAGTCAATTTGAGGTCTTGTGTTCAGAACTCCTCTAAACAACATGTGTGACAGCTACTAGCTTAATCAGTAGGGGTTTCTGTCAGCACAGCTGTGCAAGAGAACGGGTTTCTCTTCAGTACAGTTGTTCCAAAGAAAAAGAATATCTCATTAACATCTAGATTTATTTCTTGCTAGATTACCTCAAAATCTTTGCAACTCTATTATGAAAAATGATAAAAATTTTACTTCATTGAAAAGTGCAATCATAGTATTATTATAACATTTCTGCTGCAGGTAGAACGGCTTTGTCTAGTCATTTAGATTATCTACATATAATGCATATCCATATAATATATATGGATATTTTGATTTTTATCTATTTTACTGTGTATTTTTATTTCCACATTTCAAATATGTGGAAGTTTCCCTACTAGTTCATATTGCCTTTAAACGCTTTCACAATATTGGATTGTTGCACTGAGTGGAATACGTCCAGACCTCAAGCCTTTATGAAATGCAAATTATCTCAGATTCATTCTCCTTTTCACCTCAGGAAAAAGATGGGGAATGCACTTGTTCCCTCCCAAATGAAGAAATTTAATCCTTGGGCTCCATGAAATGGGATTTCCCAACATTAAACACCAATGAAAAATACATTAGTGTTCAGTGTCAGCAGCTCTAGAACACCAATTCTAGGGGTTTGAAAGTCACATACACTCACTTCCAAATATATGTGGCAACCATGCACTTCTGTGCCTGAGAGAGAGGAAGGCAGAAGAGGGGAGTGGTGATTATGCAAATGTAGATATCCAGACATACTTACAAAGCTTTCTGAAAATAAATTAAGTTTTCAGATGGAAAGGTCTAATTCACATAATATACTTGGATAGTAGCCAGTTTCAGGTCTGAGGTCCTAAAATAACTTGGTAAGATAATTTCTCAGGAGCAAAATTCCTCCAAACTGTAGATCTGAGACATTTTAAGTGTGGCAGAGCTGCTAATAGAAGTATAAGCCTTCAGAAACAACATCGCCTCTGTCTCCAAAAGGTAAGTGGAAGAAGAAATGTGTCACGCATAGTTTTCCCCCCCGCCTTTTCTTTTCTTTTTGCCGATAAACCTTATTTTGGATAATGTGTTAGAGAAAGTTTTCACAAGAAATTAGAGTATCTCTGCTCAGAAATACTGTGGCATCTTATCAGGGTGTCTATCAGGGTGTTTTGTCCCTTGCATTTCATTAACACATACAGTCAGTTCGGCTACAAGACAAAGCATGCATTTCTGCAGTTCACTGCACTATGCAAAATCACACATAACCAGAGCGTTACGGAAAAAATGAGGTTAGGGATGCAACATTCAAAAACATAATCAACGACACATTAAAAAAAGGAACCTAATAAGAATGACAGCATAGTTTTTCATATATTAATGGTTAAGGGATACACAAATGCCATACCAAATATGACACTTTATCTTGTGAAAGTGGGTGTCAGAAGAGTTGCAAATTGTGAGTTATTGTGAAATGGTGAAAAGGAAAGTTATCTGACTAGGACGGAAAGTTCTAAATACCAGATGTGGATGGGACAGGCTCCTATCCACATGTGGTGAGCTGAAATATCTGATGGATATTTCAGGTATATACATGTGCCCATTTTGTGTATTCTTATGCAGTTCATTCTGCTGTATGCAGTTTTCTGCATTCATCTAGTGCTTTTAACAGATGGAATTGCGCATATGCAAACGCAAAATTTGTCTTAAGTTCAAACTGTTCTCAAACATCCCAATACCAAGGGAACAAATTAACCTTTATAAAACAAGCGCTATAGCAGCATTGGCTGTACACGCAAAATAATTTTCTGTAGGTATTAAAAATAAATATTGTCAGTATTACAGTAATGCCAAATAGATAATTTTTCTTGAAAAATTTGAGCAAAGTAGATACATGGCTAGTTTTTCTGAAATCCATGTACTAAATTGATCATTCTTTTCTTTAGTGACACTCTGACAGTACCTTCCCTAAATATTTTTTTTTCCAAGGTTACTATGCAGTGTATGTTGTCAAAAGGGGCACATATATTCCTATAGCTCTAGAAAAAGGTCACAGAGAGTCAGAAATCACGTCTGTACTTCCTGGTCTTACTACGTGTTTCATTATCTCATTGGCCAAGGCTAAGGGTAGCTCCACAATTCTTTATCTACAACTATGGAATCAAAGAATCTCTGAAAAATGAGTTTGTTTTTCCCTAACTCATTGGGTGACAAAGCCTGACCTGAAATGCTTTGAGGATACTTGTGGTCTTAACTTATTTATCTAATTTCATAAATTTTGGTGGCAAAGCCTGACCTGAAGGGATCTGAGGATATTTATAGTCTTCATTTATTTATCTTATTTTGCGAATTTTCATACATTTAGCTATGAAAGTATTAATGCATTTTATTAAGGGGTGCTGGCCCATACCTCACTCTGGGTGGGTGTATATATAATATACAGTATACGTACAGCAGCACCTTTGTAAAATTTGAAAAATTCTAAATTCTGAAAAACGTGGACCCCAAAGGTTTTGGACAAGGGATTATGGGCCTCTATTAGTATTTAACCACCTTCCTGAGCTCTTATGAGGCAATATTAATTAATGTCTCTGAAGACCATATAATCTACATGTGCAAAGAACATCAGATCACCAAGGGTTATTGCCATACTACTTATGTCAAATCTCTCAAGGCCAATTAGAAGCCTTTGGTTCCTGAGGTTGTTTTTCTGAGCTGCTCTCCCCTTCTAGGCAGGAGTAGAGGTAAAAGGAAAAGGCTTAAAACAAAGAGAAGATATTTTCTTAGTAATATTAATTATTACTACTAACTGAAAATGTATGTTACTACTTAATAGTATTTTACCTGTCACAAAGAGCTTTTGTAACTTGTGAGCAGGTAGTTTTAAGATTTGCATGTTATGGCTAATATCCATTAACTTCATAGTGCTCAATGATCATCAAATTAGACTTAAGTGTATCTGGCTATGGACATTTCTGTTCTCAACCTCGTAATTATTATTAGAGGCTCAAAGAATAAAAAAGTAAGAAAACTGATTTTCAGAAGAAAATAAACAATATAGTTTATCACTTTTCTGGCTCAAATAATACTGCTTTAATATTAATATACCAACATCCTTTATTAAAAGCAGATTTATCAGTTAAATAAACCATTGGATTGAGAATGTAAAATAAAGTCTATTCAATAGCTAATGCTTAATAAATACTTATGCATAAATGGGCATGTGCATGAGTGAGGCACAGACAACAACAGAAAGAGTTAGAAGGAGAGAGAAATAGAGAGGAGATTTCAAAACTAAAGCAGATGACTGCAGGAGAGCAGACACAGAGGCTCTGGGGGAAAGCTAACAATAAATTACAATGTTTTCTAGTTTCCATGGGCTCAATCTGGTTCTGGATTACTGCATTCTGCATGGCTCCCACAGCCCTGGATACTATTTACTGTTTTTCAGATTGTCAAGTACATCCCTTTGAGGACTTTGAATGGCCCTCTCACTAAACCTGCAGGTAAGATATAGTATGCTGTGTTAATTTCTGTCAGTTAGGTTGATCTTTGTTACAATCACTGGAAATAAAGGTCAACAATAAAGCACCTACGAGCCTTTGACATGTTTGTGCTGAAATTCATGTTTATATTTTAGTCTCTCTATAAGCTGATGCTCATCTTTAGAGGGAGTGCTGGTCTACATCCAGAAAGTCCAAATTCTCTACTTTCTAGTTTAATTAATCTCTTTTCCTGTTCTCCAATTTGTTGTGCAAGCATAACAATTAGTCAAAGATCCACAAAGCAGCCCTCGTCCAGCCCATTTCTTCCTGTCTCTGTTATAGAGGGAATCCAACTGTGCTGTACACTGTATTGGCTTTACATAGTACAATCAGCCAACCTCAGGCATAATACTCAATACTTCTGCCAGTAAGTGGCTGGTTTGTTAACTCAATCAACTCTCTGACATAGGTTAAGACAAACAATCCAGGACTTTACAATCAAGAAAAAAAGAGAGGGCTGTGGTAAATGCCATTTTGTTTAAATTATTGTAGTAATTGCTCAAACTACATAATTTTCTTGATTGTGAAAATACAAGATGGATACATCTCTGCTAATATTTGCAGAGTAGTCTGGCAATGTTAAAAAAAAGAACAATGAAGCCAATATATTTGTTATCTTAGAAAATTGTCATTTTTCTAAGTAAAGTGGCAAAGAGCTCTACTTTATAGTACAATTTGGAATTTTAAATGCCAATATTTAAACATTAGTATATGGTATCAGTTAGCAATTAAAATTAGTGGTTGGCCAAAGCCTTTTCACTATAGCCTTGAAAGAAACTGTTATCTGTTATGTACCATGAAACATGAAGTAGAAAATTGCCCTGTTTTATCTTATGTTGACAATGATATTGTGGCTTCTGTTATTAGCCAGTGAAGTATATCAAAAAGAAAATATAAAAAAGTAATGATCCTTAAAAATTTCATATTTAGTTTATACTCAAACTAAAGTTTTATGTAGGTATTTCAATTATTTTCAATCTTCAAGTTCATTATTTATTTGCAGGTAAGTAATGGAGGGTTATGAATTAATTGACAGTGCATCATTTAATGAATTAGCTAATAAGAGATATCCTGAATATTTATAAAGTTTTCATTTTCAGGGCTTTATTTTTATTACACTATTACAAATGGTCACCCTGTATTTGTTCAAAAAGCAAGGAATGAAAATTTGTTCTAATGTTATTTATAAAGATGAAACTTAATGTTTGAAGCACAAATCAGGAAAACATTACAACTGTGTAAAGTTTCAAGAAAAAATATTTTTCAAGCTACCATATGTTAAATAGTGAGGGCACACTATATTAAGAATAAATGAAAACAAAAAGCAAAAGTCAAAAATTCTAGAGTATAAAAAAAGCATAGAGGCTAGGGAAGCCTTGGAAAGGTTTCACCCTTGTCCAATTTTTTTCAAATAGAAGCTGAAGAAAATGTTCTCGTAACCACCGTTGTCTGGGTATTTGGCAAGAAATATCCCCTGTACTCCATGGTTCCTCTTCACTAGCACAACTTTAAGAACAAAGGGCACCCATGGACACCTAATGGAGTGATGGAGAGGAACCCTGGCATCTGTACTTGGGAGCTAAACAAGTACATATCCCTCATCTGGGACAATGGGAAGAGATGGCACTATTATAGCAGTATTCACAAGACCCAGAGGATTCTCAAATTTCACTCATATTTTGGCCCTTTGCTCAACTATAGGATCAAAACATGCCAATGTTTTGCGGTCACCTATTACTACAATAGAGGACTGAAATTCACAAATTATTTATTTTTAAAAAGTATAGATGAGTGGATTCAGGGTGATGCCTCTAATAGTGCCACTCTCACTGAGTTGCATTTGGATGTGCTTTCTTGGATGGGAAAGAAAGGGGTTGGGGTTACAGCTAGTGACAGGAATTGGGTACAACTCTGATCTTATAAGCAATTGTCATAGGTGATTTTCATATCCATATGCTCGTAAAGTGATTCTACTCATACCATGGGAGGGACGAAAGTTTGCTTATCTTTCCCCTCTGAACAACAACAAAAAAGGAAATAGGAAGGATTAAAAAAAGAAGTCCTGGTATTCTCATATGAGCAACATGTACATGTTATTCAAATGTGTTGGGGCCAAAACATTTTTTTTTTCAGAATTATGATCTTAATGATTGCTGGTAGAACACTACTGGCTGCCACCAATCTTTCTGTCTGACATCTAATGGGCTACTGAGAGAGCCTCCTAAGAAGTATGAGCAGGAAAGTAGCAATTCTGTAGGAAGGAGAGAAAGTTTTATTTCCCCTCTTGCATTGAAGCTATGCATACACTTGTCTTATATCAGGATCTGAGTCTGAATCATCTTTATATCTCCCACACACAACCAATAACTTTATTCAATACAAGTTTATTATTTTGTTTATTTACAAATCTAATTAATTTGAGTGAATTCAAAATTTTAAAGTTTGAATTCAATCAAGTTTTATTTTATAAAAAAAGTTATAGCAACTGTGGTGGGTGAGAGTGTGTTATGATGCCAAATAACTGATTTGACTGAATTACTCACATTCCTAACAGCTGTTTTGGCATTGTGTGGGCACAGCCTGTATCTGAAAAGTTTTCTGCTTGAAATGTTCATTGATTGATTCATTATTACAAATTTCCATCTTCTTGTTTTTCAACATGGCATTTTAGTGAAATGTTAAATAGAGATATTTTTGGGAGATATGCCAAAATTACGACCTATTACTAAGCCTATCTTATAAACTTCGCTTATGCTAAGCTATGCATATTTAAGTCATTTTATTTTTCCTTCAAAATCTGATTCATTTTCTCAATTACATTACTGCTTATCTCCCTGGACTCACTCCAATTTAACTAGGTCTTTACGGTTCCCCAAACAAAATGCAACATTCGGGATGAACATCACCCAGAATACAAAAAAATTATCTGATAAATTCTTTTGTAATGATGTCTTTTCACATGTAGCCTCAAACTATGTATAGATTGCACTTGAGACTTCATTAACTAGAATATGGCTAATGAAGTTGTGAGAAGGCAGCTCAATTAGGAAATATACTGATCTATTGATATAGATGTGTCTGCTAGTAGATCAAGTGAAATGTCTATCAAAATAAGCAAATTAGGCCGGGTGCAATGGCTCAGGCATGTAATCCCAGCACTTTGGGAGGCTGAGGCAGGTGGATCACCTGAGGTCAGGAGTTCGAGACCAGCCTGGCCAACATAGTGAAACTGAACTACTAAATTATGGAATTTGGTAATTTTGTACAAAAAAATACAAAATTCACTGGGCATAGTGGCACGTGCCTGTAGTCCTAGCCACTCAGGAGGCTGAGGCAGGAGAATCGCTTGAACCTAGGAGGCAGAGGTTGCAGACGGCCGAGACTGCACCACTGCACTCCAGTCTGGGCGACACAGCGAGACTCCATCTCAAATAAATAAATAATAGAAAAAAGCAAATTAGTGGAATCTGCTAATATGATATTAGAATGAATTGAACAACACTGAATGCCGGTACTCCCCTCCAGTGAAATGAACATAATGTATAGATGCCTTAGGAAAATGAAAAAAATTAGCTCATCTCAAGGGGAAGAGAGTCAGCTTGCATAAACGAAGAAAAAATGAAAACACATGTTAATGAAACTATGACTATATGAGACTGCGGTAGTAAATATAGATGGAAATCCTAGAAATTAAGAAACGATTTCATAGGTAGTGATTAATAAATATGTCCTTTAAGCAAGTATTGGGTTGTTATAAAAGTAATTGTGGTTTTGCCATGGAAAATGATGGCAAAAACCTCAATTACTTTTGCACCAACCTATCTCTTAAGCAATTTATTTCTTAGTTAAGCTCATTCAAGTAAGTTTTTTCAAAAGGTACTCATGTACCTTGTGCAAATACATATGTATGATAGGTCTGTATGATAGGTGAGATGCTGAGAGGGACAGTGGATTAAACATACATTACTTATATGAAACAGTTTCTCAAAGAGACTTCTTGTAGTGCCTGAAATCAGTGAATGAGTGCACAGAAGCTCCTTTCTGCGTATTAACACTGGAGGTCTGAACCAGACCAGATCACAGAGTGTCATCTGGGTTCCTGGATGGGAATGATGACAACCTGGATTTAATTCAAGTTTGCTTTTACTTTTCTTGGCTCCCAAATGGCAAATAAGCACCACAAAGGATAGAAATAAAATTAAAATGCAAGCATGTATACATGGTTCCCTTTTGCTTCCCCTGTACTTCATGGAGACAAGCCCTCATTTTCTGGTTTTGGTAGCCCACACAGAGTGAGCTGTCTCTCCCTCAGGGTAAAAGAACATAGTACTATGGGATTGCTCTGTTTTATGCTCTCGGTCTCATCAGCATTTGGAAACTGCTTATGTAAAGCATAATTCTGTTACTCAGGAAGCCATGTCACTTAGGCTTACTGTCCAGCTCCCTGACCTTCAAATTCTTGCCCTGGCAGCACTAGGGCAATTTCCTCTTTTCTGTACTTACAATACAGGGCTTAGATGTTTCCCATTCTGGGTAGTTTTGAACATAGTGTATCATAGGGCTTTCTAGTGATAAACATACAAAGTGGGTTGCATGTCAAGGTATATATATATATATATATATATATATATATATATATATATACACACACACACACTATATAAAAAATTTTATATATATATACACTATATAAAAAATTTTATATATATATATATATAATTGTTACTTGTACAGAATAAAAGGTCAAGTGCTGTCTACTATGGAACTATACTTTTCTTTAAGGTAGGGCCCATCCTACTTATAACTTACAAAATAAAAGATGAGAAAGCCAAAGAAAAGGAGAAATTAACCTAATTATTTAGGGAACACCTTATATTTAGTAGTAGAAGACAAAGAGGAGAGTGTGTTAGTTTCATTTGTTTGTTTTCAATAAGGTGAATCAAGTGGAGAGTACTTTCTCTGCTACTAATTTACTTACTTAGAGATATCATCTGTATATAACTTGTTTAAATTAGTAAGTACATCATGACATTTTTGAATGACACAGTGGTTAAGTTACAGATATTAGAATCAGACCTATGTCAGTTTAAATCACAGCTCTGTCATTTACTATTAGTTTGCTAAAAACCTTTTCAAGCTTTTGTTTCTTCATCTGTAAAATAAGGATAGTAATAAGCATCTCAATGTTTTTTTGTGAGAATGAAATGAGGTAATGTGTACAAAACACTTAGCAGAGTGCTTGGCACATGGTAAGCACTAAATAATATTATTAAATGAACGATCAATTATTGAGCCCAACAAAATCTATAAAATCAAGTGCCATCTAGTAAGTAGCCTAAGAGGATAATCTACTTGACTCCAAGACACTTGATTACTTAAAACTTCTGCATTATAGTTGAATTTTTTTCCCACAATTTTCAGTTTTCTTATTTTCTTCTAAAAGTTCTAAGAAGCTATTATTGAAGTTATGAGTCACTATAAGAACAGTTGACACCTATCCTTTCCTCTTCCTCCAAGCCACACCAAACACTCTCTATTGATTAGCTTCCTTATTATGCTGTAAGTTTCTTTCACTTCAGATAACAGTCTCTATTTCATGACTTTTAGTTAAGTACTCTGTGTTCACTTGCATTTTCCTCTATACTAAAATGATTTGGGGGTATGCATGCATTTCTAAAGTACCTACTGCAATAACACCTTGGGACTCAGACATTAGAGCAAAGGATGTGAAGAAGAACCATTTCCATGAATGCAACATTAGTGCTTTGTATTTATGATACACCTTTCATCTGCATCTCTCAAAGACTTTCACAAATATTATCTGATGCTTTATTCACTGGGCCAAGCTGCAAGCAAAACTGTCTTTCAAATAATTCCCTTACAGTACGTCAAACCCCATGAGAGAAGGAGTTGTGGATAAACGGTTAAAGTGTCAGGAATGCTCAGAAACATTTTTAAATAGTATATACAAAAATACCACCTAACAAGCGATGACTACTATTTAGAAATGTGGTGCTCCGTAGGTATACCTTTCATAGCAAATAAACAGGGACTTTATCATATTGGCATTAAGACCAACATCCACATTATAAACGAAAGCTATCTGATCAATTTTGTAACTGTGTATCAACCTAATTTGGGACATACGGCTTGCCTCTTAGTGTATCCAAATATATTTGTTAAAGCATTGCATATTAATTATAGTATATGTAAAGAGCATGGGTACCAGACCAGGATTGTATGTCAAATACTTAGTATAGTGTTTGGTACATGTGACATATTCAGTTAATGTTAGTTACTAATATAATTATTATTGTAATTATTTCCAGTATGAATTTAGATTATGAAACCAATTTTCTTTCAAAGAATTCAGTGATGACTAACATATATTCACATTTGTTGCTATTGCTGCTACTACTACAACTATTACTTCTTTTCTCTATGCCTGTTAAGATATATACTTGCAAAGTAGGAAGAAAAGAAAAACATGTCCCCTTCCTCTGTTGGAACAGTAGCCCAAGATGGGGAGAGGTAAGGCTACACAGATGTTAAGGCCTCTTCCCACCTTCCAACTGAAATCATTTACACAGGGTCTTGCTGTCATGAAGACTATGGCTGTGGGTATACCATTAAAACATGTGGCTAATCATTTCTGGGGGGAAGACAGAATCAAATTGGAGACTTTTTATAACCCAAATGAAATAACTGACCTACAAAGCTTTAGTCAATTGTATTGGTGCCACGAAAAAAATAACATTAATTTAGACACACTCACTGTGGAGATATCACAAGCTTCATTTACTCCTTTTTAGTGTTTTTATTTTTTGGCCCTCTAGTGTCTCTTATTTTACATTCTTGTTCACATAACTGGTATGCTGTGAAAACGGACTATTTGAAAAAAAGTCATTATTGTTAAGAATGTGTAACTTTTAAAGTTTTCTGAGGCTATGGATAACTTCCACTGCCTTGAAGAAAACAGTGTTTCAACATTCATATGCTGTGCCCATTTTAGAGATGGAGAATATGAATCTGAGAGATGTGGAGAACCTAGTGCAAGACCTTGGGTACTATAGCATTGCACTGACTCCATTTGTTGCCACTCAGCCATCTCTCCTGGCCTTCAAAACAAACCACACTAACTGTGCTTATACCACTCTTATCATTCCTCTTTATTGCAACCAATTAATATAAAATGCTGAGTCTAAATCAGCTATGTAATAACTTATAATGAAATGTATGTAGTGGGTTATTTTATTTGTAGGTCCAATTCAATATGCTCAAGCACACATCATTAAACGTTTCCTTTTAATTTTGAGTAGCAAATATCTTCATTTCAGTATCACCTACATAATTTATGTAATCTAGAGTAACAGTTTTTAGCTTATTTGGTGTGTCATTTTATCCCAAGTTGATGCTGAAAATATCAGAAGAGACTGCTTGATGGGCTTGCTTTAAAAAGACAACTGAGCAATTTATGTATGCTGTTTTTCTTCCTGCACATTAAAGTTTAACCACATTTACTAAGGAAATATTATGTACCTAAAATAAATTCTTATTTAATAAAATAACTGGCATTCATGATGACCATCTCTCCACTAGGGAAGTACCAAATTGGTTTCAAATAAATGCTATTACAATAAAAAGAATTATCTTAAACTATTAATCACATGTAGGGATTTTCCTTCTCAAATACATGTTAGATTACAACAATAGATAATTATGAGGATAGTTTAGGGTTATGGTAATTCAATTAGCAACTCTAGAAATAGTATCACTACATATGTCACTCAGTATAATAGTTCTAATGGTTGGCTATATTAAATAAATACATAGTATAGCACTTCATTGGTACGCCAGATTCTAAAGTCTTAAAATTCAAGGGATACTAGAGAGCCGGCTTGTTAAAAAATTGTGAATCGAATGTTATTTTATATTTTATGAATTTGGGGAACTTCTTACACATAAATTATTGTATTCTTCATAATACAATGAACTAATACACTCAATTTGTATAACATCTCCATTTGAAAGAACTGAAAATGTAAGACAAACAAACAAAAGCATTCAACTTCCCTTTTAACAGAAGTTTGTTTATACAGGAGTATAATGACTAGAAGTATCTGAACAACAGAATTTTTTAAAAAATGACTTTAAAAATAATAGTTCATTTTGTGCGGCAAAGGAAACCATCAAAAGAGTGAAAAGACAACCTATGAAATGGGAGCTGATAAGAGATTAACCATACAGCTGATAAGAGATTAACATCCAGAATAGAAAAGGAACTCATACAATCCAATAGCAGAAAAAACAAAACAAAACAAAACTAAACAACTTGATTAAAAAATGGGCAAAAGACCTGAATAGATAACTTTCTGAAAAAGACATGCAAATGGACAGAAGGTATATGAAAAGATGGTCAATGTCACTAATCATCAGGGTAATGCAAATCAAAACCACCGTGAGAAATCATCTTATACCCATTAGGATGGCCACTATAAGGAAAAATAGAAAATAAAGTGTTGGTGAGGATGTGGAGAAATTGGAACCTTTGTGCACTGTTGGTGGGAATGTAAAAAGGTGCACCTTCTATGGAAAAAAGTATGAAGGCTTCTCAAAAAATTAAAAATAGAATTACCATATGATCCAGCAACCCTATTTCAGGGAATATATCCAAAAGATTGGAAAACAGGATCTTAAAGAGCTATTTGTATTCTCACATCCATTGCAGTATTACTCAGGACAGCCAAGAGGTGGAAGAAATCTAAACGTTCATCAAGGGAGGAACGGATAAAAAAGGTGTGGTATATACATATAATTGAATATTATTCAGCCTTAAAAAAGGAGATCCTGTCATTTGCACAAAATGATGAACCTGGAAGAAATTATGCTAAGTGGGTAAGTCAGACACAGAAGGACAAATACTACATAATACCACTTACATGAGGAATCTAAATCTAAAATAGTCAAAGTCTTAGAAAGTGAATAGTGATTTCCAGGAGTTGAGAGGAGGTTGGAGAGGGAAGTTGTTTAATGGGTATAAATTTTTGATTTTGCAAAATGAAAAGGTTTCAGATATTTGCTATACAAAAATGTACACATAGTTAACACTCCTGTACCATACACTTAAAATTGGAGATGGTATATTAAAATTAAGATTGTATATTTTATGTGTTTCTATCAAAATAAAAAGTCATGCCATTTCTTCATTGAGTGGAATTTTTATCTATAAATAATTGAATACATAACTCAATCATGTATTTTACTTCAATCATATGATGATAGTGTGATTCTGTGGGTCAGCAATATCACAATGGACAAATGAAAACGTTATGAATGGGGCAGACAAGTTATAATGGATAATTACATGGTCATCAACACAGATTTTGCTGGTAACCCAGGAATTGTAGTGTTCTTAATAACGTATGTTTTAATACATAAAAATAGTTTTTTTTAAAAAAATATTATTTCCATAAGCTTTTGGGGAACAGGTAGTATTTGGTTACGTAAGTTCTTCAGTGTTGATTTGTGAGATTTTGGTGCACCCATCACTGAAGTAGTATACACTGAACCCAATTTGTAGTCTTTTATCCCTCACCCCCTCCCACCCTTTTTCCTGAGTCCCCAAAGTTCACTGTATCATTCTTATGCCTTTGCATCCTCATAGATTAGCTCCCAGTTATGAGTGAGAACATATGATATTTGGTTTTCCATTCCTGAGTTACTTCACTTAGAATAACAGTCTCCAGTTCCATTTTAATGCATTGAATTGTGTACATATATATTATATAGCCTATTCCTTAATGTAAATAATCAGTTGTATTTGGAAAATTTGAGCTGTGTCAAGTAATGATGAAAGTAAAAGATATGTGCTTGCTAGCCAACAAAAACTGGAGATATACATCCATATTTCTAAATAAATAAAATAATAAATAGCCAACTATCTTGGTTCAGCTTGCCATAACAATACACCATTGACTGGGTGGCTAAAACAATAGAAATAGGAAGAATCAATATTGTGAAAATGGCCATACTGCCCAAGGTAATTTATAGATTCAATGCCATCCCCATTAAGCTACCAATGACTTTCTTCACAGAATTGGAAAAAACTGCTTTAAAGTTCATATGGAAACAAAAAAGACCCCACATTGCCAAGACAATCCTAAGCCAAAAGAACAAAGCTGGAGGCATCACGCTACCTAACTTCAAACTATACTACAAGGCTACAGTAACCAAAACAGCATGGTACTGGTACCAAAACAGAGATACAGACCATGGAACAGAACAGAGTCCTCAGAAATAATACCACACATCTGCAGCCATCTGATCTTTGACAAACCTAACAAAAACAAGAAATGCGGAAAGGATTCCCTATTTAATAAATGGTGCTGGGAAAATTGGCTAGCCATAAGTAGAAAGCTGAAACTGGATCCTTTCCTTACTCCTTATACGAAAATTAATTCAAGATGGATTAGAGACTTAAATGTTAGACCGAATACCATAAAAACCCTAGAAGAAAACCTAGGTAATACCATTCAGGACATAGGCATGGGCAAGGACTTCATGTCTAAAACACCAAAAGCAATGGCAACAAAAGCCAAAATTGACAAATGGGATCTAATTAAACTAAAGAGCTTCTGCACAGCAAAAGAAACTACCATCAGAGTGAACAGGCAACCTACAGAATGGGAGAAAATTTTTGCAATCTACTCATCTGACAAAGGGCTAATATCCAGGACCTATAAAGAACTCAATCAAATTTACAAGAAAAAAACAAACAACCCCATCAAAAGTGGGCAAAGGATATGAACAGACATTTCTCAAAAGAAGACATTCATATAGCCAACAGACACATGAAAAAATGCTCATCATCACTTGCCATCAGAGAAATGCAAATCAAAACCATAATGAGATACCATCTCACACCAGTTAGAATGGCAGTCATTAAAAAGTCAGGAAACAACAGGTGCTGGAGAGGATGTGGAGAAATAGGAAAACGTTTACACTGTTGGTGGGACTGTAAACTAGTTCAACCATTGTGGAAAACAGTGTGGTGATTCCTCAAGGATCTAGAATTAGAAATACCATTCAACCCAGCTATCCCATTACTGGGGATATACCCAAAGGATTATAAGTCATGCTGCTATAAAGACACATGCACATGTATGTTTATTGTGGCACTATTCACAATAGCAAAGACTTGGAATCAACCCAAATGTCCATCAGTGACAGGCTGGATTAAGAAAATGTGGCACATACAAACCATGGAATACTATGCAGCCATAAAAAAGGATGAGTTTGTGTCCTTTGTAGGGACATGGATGCAGCTGGAAACCATCATTCTCAGCAAACTATCACAAGAACAGAAAACCAAACACTGCATGTTCTCACTCATAGGTGGGAACTGAACAATGAGATCACTTGGACACAGGAAGGGGAGTATCACACACAGGGTCCTATTGTGGGGAGGGGGTGGGGGGAGGGATAGCATTAGGAGATATACCTAATGTAAATGACGAGTTAATGGGTGCAGCACACCAACATGGCACATGTATACATATGTAATAAACCTGCATGTTGTGCACATGTACCCTAGAACTTAAAGTATAATTAAAAAAAAAAAAAAAGAAAGAAAGAAAAAGCAGGGAGGGAAACCTATGAATATAAAAGAATCCAGAAAGGACACATTGGAGGAAAGAAAGAAGCAGTTCTGTCTAAGGCACATTTCATCCTGGCTAGACTTAGATGAGTGAGATGAAGCCAAGAACATTGTGCTTATCGCCTTTCTGGGTGGCATCTGGCATTGGAGGCTGACCCAGGCCTCTGTGAGGCCGTGAGTTATAACAAACATTCAGGCACTTGCCAGGCTGCTCTAGGCTGTAAAACAAACAAACAAACAAAAAAACACTAGAACTTTATTTTCTCACAGCTCAGAGATTAGAAGTTCAAAGTACCAGTGATAGAGACAGGTGACAGTCAAGGGTCCCCGACAAAACCATGCTTTCAAGCCTGTAACAGCCTGAAGGCTGAAAAACCGGACTGCTGGTCCTGGATGAAGCCCACTCTTTCAGGACTAATTGTCTCTGAATACAGCCAACCTGCGCACTGGGAGGAAGGGGTGGAGCCTCAGGAAGTTCTCCCCATTTGCAGTGGGGAGGAGGGCAGCCTCTCCTATTCCTGTGTGGTGATCTAGGATTGAATCTGTGAAGTGGAGGGCTTGTTAGCATCTCATTTTGCTGAGGTTTTTTTTTTTTTTTTTTTTTTTTTTTTTTTTCCTTTTTGGCCAGTAAATTCCACTCCTCACCCTTCTATGTGTCCACAAGCCTAATCTTTTCTGGTTGTGTGACATGAACCTGATTTTAGCTGAACTAAGGAGAAAGTTCTGCAACACTAGTTTGGTTGGTTTCCGGTGAGGGCTCTATGCCTAGCTTGAAGATAGCTGCTTTAAGATAGCTGCTTCCTCTTTTCCGAATTGAATACCCTGTTACTTTCTCTTGCCTGATTGCCCTGGCAAGAATTTCCAACACTATGTAGAATATGAGTGGTGAGAGAGGGCATCTCTGTCTTGTGCCAGTTTTCAAAGGGAATTACACCTTATACAAAAATTAATTCAAGATGGGTTAAAGACTTAAATGTTAGACCTAAAACCATAAAAACCCTGGAAGAAAACCTAGGCAATACCATTCAGGACATAGGCATGGGGAAGGACTTCATGTCTAAAACACCAAAAGCAATGGCAACAAAAGCCAAAATTGACAAATGGGATCTCATTAAACTAAAGAGCTTCTGCACAGCAAAAGAAACTACCATCAGAGTGAACAGGTAATCTACAGAATAGGAGAAAAATTTTGTAATCTACACATCTGACAAAGGGCTAATATCCAGAATCTACAAAGAACTTAAACAAATTTACAAGAAAAAAATCAAACAACCCCACCAAAAAGTGGGCAAAGGATATGAACAGACACTTTTCAAAAGAAGACATTAATGCAGCCAACAGACACATGAAAAAATGCTCATCATCACTGGTCATCAGAGACATGCAAATCAAAACCACAATGAGATACCATCTCACGCCAGTTAGAATAGTGATCATTAAAAAATCAGGAAACAACAGATGCTGGAGAGGACATGGAGAAATAGGAACACTTTTTCACTGTTGGTGGGAGGGTAAACTAGTTCAACCACTGTGGAAGACAGTGTGGTGATTTCTCAAGAATCTAGAACTAGAAATACCATTTGACCCGGCAATCCCATTACTGGATATATACCCAAAGGATTATAAGTCATGCTGCTATAAAGACACATGCACATGTATGTTCATTGCGGCACTATTCACAATAGCAAAGACTTGGAATCAACCCAAATGTCCATCAGTGACAGACTGGATTAAGAAAATGTGGCACATATACACCATGGAATACTATGCAGCCATAAAAAAGGATGAGTTCATGTCCTTTGTAGGGACATGGATGAAGCTGGAAACCATCATTCTAAGCCAACTATCTCAAGGACAGAAAACCAAATACTACATGTTCTCACTCATAGGTGGGAACTGAGCAATGAGAACACTTGGACACAGGTTGGGGAACATCACACCCCGGGACCTGTCATGGGGTCGGGGGCAGGGGGAGGGATAGCATTAGGAGAAATACCTAATGTAAATGATGAGTTAATGGATGCAGCAAACCAACATGGCACATGTATACATATGCAACAAAGCTATACGTTGTGCACATGTACCCTAGAACTTAAAATATATTTAAAAAAATAAAAAATTAAAACATTTTTAAAAAGCACGAATGGGATCACACTATTTCCATTGTTTTGTAGCATGTTTTTCTAAGAAATGCATTTGGAGATCTTTTCACATATGTACATACAAATAGACCTTAATTTAAAAAATAATGCCTCCATAGTATTCTATAATATAAATGGATTATAATTTTAAACAACTTTTTATGGGTATTCTGGTTACAAGTGAAGTGGAGCATCTTAAAAATGGTCCATGGCCGGGCGCGGTGGCTCAAGCCTGTAATCCCAGCACTTTGGGAGGCCGAGACGGGCGGATCACGAGGTCAGGAGATCGAGACCATCCTGGCTAACACGGTGAAACCCCGTCTCTACTAAAAATACAAAAAAACTAGCCGGGCGAGGTGGCGGGCGCCTGTAGTCCCAGCTACTCGGGAGGCTGAGGCAGGAGAATGGCATAAACCTGGGAGACAGAGCTTGCAGTGAGCTGAGATCCGGCCACTGTACTCCAGCCTGGGTGACAGAGTGAGACTCCGTCTCAAAAAAAAAAAAAAAAAAAAAAAAAGAGGTCCATTAGCCATTTTTAAATTTTATTTTTTCATTTTTAAAACTGAATTGCCTCTTTATAACTTCCATACATTTTAATGTACATTGGATGTTTGGTCTTTTATAATCGATTTGAAGTTATTACATAAAGTCCAATATTAATCCTTTTGTGTTAAATACATTGCAAATATTTTCTTCCATAAAAAAAAAAAAAGATACCTTCTTCCTTGTTGCGTTCTCACATGGTGGGGAGAGAGTGTGTCTCTTCTTAGAAGGGCACTAATCCCATCATGTGGGCCCTATCTTCATGGAATGATCTAAACCTTATTATCCCCCAAAGGCCCAATTGCTAAATACTATCGCATTGGTGGTTAGGGCTACAACATATAAATTTAGGGGACACAATTCCATACATAGCACCAACTCATCTGGATAATATACTAACACTAAATAAATGTTTTCTTTAACTCATGTTTTAAAAACTTGTTTATTTTCTACCATATCTTACATTCCATATTATGTGTCATGCTTTCTAAGACAGATGGTTTTAAAACTTATTTCTTACTATACTTTGCATCTCACACTATATAGCATAAATTGATGAGCTAACATGGCTTTAAAATTGTTATGCTCACTTGGAACTAGGATATCTAAATTCTAATACAGTTAATCTAGAACAGATCAGGTCTCAGACATTCTGAGTAAATGACTTGCTACTGTATTTAATCATTCTCAATTCTCTTATACACAGAGAGGTGCAAATAGCATTCCATTTATATATCATTCCAATCATCATTCTCATTATAAGATGTGGTAAGTTATTGTGATTATAAAGTTGATGGTACAATAAATACATACCTTTAAATATAAGGTAAGGAAAATGAGGCATGGAAAATTTATGTTATTTGTTGAAGATTACATGGTCAACCAGTGGTGACCATTGAGATAAGTATGCCTTTACTCCAGGTCATAATCACTTTCCAGCTTTATACACAATGGTCAGCATCATACTTGTGTATGATGCTGTAGTCTTTACTGTGTGGTCTTTTACTTGTGTAGTCTTTACTGACTAACCTCATTCCAAAGATTACAGAAATAAATCTGCCATTTAACCCTTCTTCCTCTTCCCCTAACAGATATATCTGCCTGAAAAATCACCAAAAGGCATAGTTGGTGGTCATCAAAAAAGAAGGTTATGCAACTGACATGGGAGGAGGGTAAGCACATACATATTAATACAATTGAATGAATGAGCAGGTAATTGTAAACAGTGTTAGAGTTGAAAAAGAGAGAACAGACTAGTCTACAAGGTTTCACAGAAAAGTTGTATGACACACAGGGAAGGGAAATGGCCCGACTGAAAGGGAGCAGGGTACCTCAGTGGCTTGGGCAATGGTATGAGGGAATAGCAAGGCAGCAGAAGTAAATATAACAATTAAGAGAGGGGAAAAATTATAGACATGCTAATACTGATTTAATAATTTTCCTAGCCCAAGCTGGCTATTTAATTTTCTAAACAAACATTTTCGTACCACTTATTAAGTGCTTATTATGCTATGTGCCCAAGCACATAGCATATGGTGAAGGTGGATGTCACTTCTCTCAAAAGTGCACACACACACACACACACACACACACACCCTTTTGATAAGCTTAGTCCGTGGGAAGAAATGGTGAGACAAGAGGTTCTTTGTGTCTCCAGCTCATCTCCTATTCTCACCTGAGTTGCAACTACTAAATGTTACATTAATCCATTTATAATCACTCTACAAATATTCTAGGTTTCATGTGAGATCAGCTTTCTATTGTAGAGCCATTTTATATGTGTGCTTTACAAGGTGATCAATGCTATGCCAGTAGTTGAATCAGGTAATAGGCACAGAAATATCTCTTGGATTTAGGATTAAGTTGGAATGTTCACCCTAGATGTAGTCTTCTATTTCTGGAGGGCATTCGAAAGAAGCACAATATACCTTTCTATCCTAGAACAGACTAGACTTTGTTGAATCCTATTGTAACCATGTCACCTTGGATTAGTTACCTTCTGTGTCCTGGAGAATTAGTAAGGAAAAAACTGTACATCTTGATTATTTAACATATAATGGCTATTTACAGGATTTGGCTAAACTTTAATCCAACGTTTATCAAGAAATTTATGTTTTAAGCCCTTGTTCGTGTTACTTTATCAAAGGCAATCACATTTTATCAGTGATTCATTGCTTGCTCTTCTGCCTTCCATTAAGACCTCAGGTTCTCAAAGGACAATATTTTCCAGTGACAAATAAGTTTGCCTCCCTGGAGAGGAGAGCATGCCCAGGTAGAAGTGGTAAATGGACATAGTCAAATGAGTACAGGGGTGGGGACAGCAATTGGTAGATGGTCTTTAAACCCAAGACCAGATATTTCAATTAGAGAACCAACTAGGTACCTTTTTGTGTTACTGTGAAGCTTAGAGCACACTGAGGAGAAAGGAATCTGAATAAAGATAAGCGAGCAAGGAAGCGAATGAGGGAGATTGGGTGGTAATATCTGGGTATAGTGTTTAGGGAGTGTGCAAGCCCTTAGTGACAGTTGTATAAAAATACCTGCTTCTGCTACCTTTATGTTTGTGTTTGGGCTTGTCTGTCTCATCCCTCAACTAAATGGCAAATTCTAAGAACAGGGAGTTTCTTATTTTATCAATCCACACACTGCCTAGTGCCATGCCTCACTAGATAAGCTTGTCAATGGAGTGACAAATGTGTTCCAGTTTCTGCAAAATAAACTGAAGCAAAGGCCAATGGAAGACATTTTTGAGGTATGCTTTGTTTGGACTGTTTTTGTTTTTACATTGGAAAACTATTGGACATTTAAAAAATACATACACATATAGATTGACTATATTACATTTAAATTCAAAAGTTTCAAAACACTTTTTGAGAAGTTAAAAAGGCATGATTTTGGCCTGGTATGCCTTTGCATATTTCCTGTTCTGCAGCCACACTGCAACATTTGTCATTCAGCAGACACACTGGTGCTCTCTCCATCTCTGAATCTTTACATTGATACTTGACTTCCCACTTTGAATGTCCTTTCACCCCATATTCTGTTTGCATCCCACTCTTCTGAGGCCCATTACCAATGTTACCCCTTTTATTAAGCATTCCTTGAAATCTAAAGAAATAAGCTATAGTAATCTCTTCTGATCATCTATAGCACTGTGTTCCTATTATGCCCTCAATACCTCCTAAGACACATGAAGGCAGGTGGTAGCAAGAAGAGAACAGACATAGAAAAAAGCAGACAGGAGGCAGTTACTGTGTCATAAGAATAGCAGAACCCTGGATTGAAAATTCACAAACTCCTGTTGCTGAAATTTCTAGAGCTTGGTTCATTTTCAGATTTTGGACATGCATGCTTATAATAAATCCTTACCATCTGAGCTAGCCTGAGTAAGTCTCTGTTTCATGCAACCCAACAGGCCTAATATTGTGCTTTGTATTTGTATACTTGTTTTATCTTCCCTAACAGAGGATAAAGCTCTTTGAAAGGTAATGACTCTCATAGCACCTGCAGTGTGGTACACAGTCAGTACTTAGCAAATGTTTGTTGAAAAACTGAATGGAGAAAACTAGACAAGTCATCCTCAAATCATATTGAATTTCCATTCATTTTTAGCAAGGCAAGAACTGAACATAGGTAGTTCATAATAATATTTTATTAAACAATGCTTTTCCAAATGAATGGTTTGCCTGCTTGCCTCTTCACTGTTATAGATTTCTTCCTATTAGTGTTCTGCAAATGTGTTTATGACACATGTTTGCCAAAGGCTAACTTTAGCAGCAACACCATGTATCAAAAAGGATGTGTCACATACGCAAAATATATAATATAAAGCCATGCATTCTTCTCATTGTTTTAACTATCTTTTAGTTTAAAGGGTGCTGGTCTGTTTCACATTTCTTTCAGAAAGGCCAAAACCATAAACTCTACTTGAACTTATGTCACTGTTGTCTCTTACTCATAATGAGAAACACTTTGTCAACATTATTTTCATATACATCTGGTGTGACTAGATACCCTCACGGAAATTATTTTCAACAATGAATTTGAAGGATTAAAAGGTTCAGGAAAGTCACATGAAATACATAACAATGAAGTATAGTCTCATTTTATGGATATCACCTCCTTACACTTATATACTGTTTTATGGTTTGCAAAGCACTATGTTATCTCATTTGATCCTTACAACAGGAGTCTATGAGATAGACATGGAAGGCATCATTCCGATTTTATATATCAAAAATCAGAGTAGTTAACTGACTTTACTAAGGTCATAGAGATTGTAAGCAGTAAAAAGAAACCAGAAAAAGAACCCAAGTCTTTAAAACTTCCAATCCAGTATCTTTTGACTTCAAGTCCAGTTTTTTTTTTCAACTATTCTATTTATAACAATGTTTTCCAAATGTCTGGCTATGATCAATTGATGGTTATGTAACCAATTTTGACTAGGATAAAAAAATGAAATAGAATATAATATATCCTAGAACATCACATTTAGTAAAGATTTTAATTGTTTCATGAAACTTTTGTTTCAGTTTTATATATTATGCTGCAAAATATATTTTAATTGCAGGAAATGGTGAGAAAAATAAATTAAAAGTCACTGTTCTATACCATGTTGCCTGTTAAACTCATTAAGTAGTTCAAAAGTAATTTGTGCTGCCAAAATGTCCACATTACTGGTTTTACCATTAAAATAATTGTAGATAATAAAAATATGGTTTCTGGCAATCCTTGAGTTAGGTATTGATTATGTGCAGGTAATTTCATTGTTTGACTACTTCTAAGAGTTCTACTGGAATATTATATAAAAATTTGAGTTTCTATATAGGTATGATGGTGGTTTTATTACTGCTTTTGTGGAAAAAAATGCTAATTGTGCTTTATAGAGAAATCATCTTAGAAAATCTTCACCTGACTTAAATATATTCAGGAGAATGTAGGAAACATTGACTATAGATAACACTGTGGTATTCATAGATCTAATTCTTATCAAATTAAGATATCTGATGTCTCTGTAACTTATTAATAGCTTATTTAATTATATGTATTACCAATGAATAATCAAAATGAATAAATCCACAACTGTTTTCTTAATTACAAAGAATGCAATGGCTCTTCATTACATGTAACATATAGGACAAAATCATTAGTAGGGCCTATAAACCCCAGCAGCTTTATCCCCTATCTCTCTACTCTGTATATGACATGCATGTCTATGTTTCCACAGTTCTGTACTGTACATGCTTCCTTTGCTTTGATGCTATTGCTTCTCACCCTTCTCAGTGGAGCTGGGTCTTAAGGCATGAATGGAAATCTTTTAGGCAATGTTATCTCTTCTGTGATGCTTTCTTCCATTTTTCTTTCTGTGTTCTTACATGACTTATTAAAATTATCTATCAGAAACCAACATTATCATGAGTATTTGTGTGTGTGTGTTGCCTCAGTGAGGCAGTGAGTTGCTTGAAGGTGAGGTTTATTTATTATTCATTTTTGAATCTTGGTGCCCTGCACAATGTCTAGGTCATAGCAGGTACCTGATTAAATATGTGAGCAAATAGTATTAATGTTTAGTTGAATTTACTTGGGCAAATGCAAAAATACATAATGCAATTTTACATGTGGTCATAAGAATTTTTAGATAGGTCTATCAATCTATCTATTCATTTTTTACACCGAAGGCTTTATTGTTGTTTACTGAATGATTACATATTAAAATATTAATTTAGGGGCAGAAAATTATGCTTAAACTTATTATTCTGTGGTTCATACAGTAGCAAAGGAGCTGGCTGATTTGGTCTGTTCAAGCCAACACTTAACCAAATTGCTGACATGATTTTATTCAATGATGTGCATAATATGGACCAAGGCATTTTTATTTTCCCACAGGCTGAGATGGTGGTCTAGAGATGTAGCCTAAATGTTTAAATTTTCTCTCTATAATTTACTCATCATTGTACTATGAAAAAAACCTAAAAGATAAGCAAATTTTTATGGATAGTTGGGTCATTTAATATTTTCTGATATGGTGCCATTAAAGTTTCATTTATATTCCTATAGGGTTTTCTCCTCACTGTTTCAGCTAATAGACTTTGAAGTCCCAATGTGTCTATCTCTCCTCTGAGGGATTTTAAAAATTGTTGCTCTGAAATCAGAGCACTAACTTTCTCAACAGATAAAACACAGGAACCACAGTTGGAGAAGTGTGAATGTCAATTTACCCTTCGTAGCACACAAAATTACACTCTATGATTGTAGAGGAAGGCAATACTTAATTGAAAGATATTTTAATACATAAACATGTTAGAAAACCATCTGTCTGAGGACTCTATTGTGTGTATCTATGCTACAAAGTATTTTTTTAAAATATGGTAGGCTAAAGGATATTCCTAATTCACATGTGAGTTTGGGAGATAATTATTTTTTGTTTTCCTGGCTTGAATTCTTCATACATTTCTCCCATGTATGTGATTGCTTACATGTCTAACCTTCAGCTAAATAATAAGCTTCAGATGTTATCCAAATCTTTCTCACCTCCAGATTCCCAGAGTGGTCAACACCATGTTGGCACGTTATAAGTGGTTAGCAAATGTTTACTGAGAAAATAAATGACATATTATTAAAACCCTGATGTTTTCAACATTTTCCCTAGGAGTCATTTGATGTTTTCCCTTGTGTTACAATGTTACAAAGATGAAAACCCCACCATTTCTTTCTTTGCCTGTTGAAAGATGTGGCAGTAATGATAGAGGAAGAATTTGGATTATTCATAACATACAAGATAATCTTTCATGACAATCTAATTCTTTGGCTTCCATGTGCAAAACATCTGAACCAATGGTGAAAATGCAGTCAAATAATAGAAATTTTATCTTTAACTAAAAATCAAACTGCTGAATAGCAGGAAACATCTGGGTGATTAATCCATTCACCTATTCAGTATTGAACACTCAGAGAGTTGCAAGAATCTAAATGTTGTCTATTGCTTTTGGATTACTTGTAGAAATCACAATTGGCTTTCCTGCCTTTTCATTTAAAGTTCAGTGTAACTGAGGATTCATTATGATTTTGTATTTTGAGATGTTAGCAGGTCATATTGTACATGTTTCTTATTCCCTTTTTCAAAACCTGTATTATAGGTTATTAAAGTGCTTTTAAAATAACATTTTTAGATAATAGAAATTACACCTATCCAATGTTAAATACAATTATTATTATAACAAATATAAGAAAATATTCAGGGAAACATACTTTGTCATCTGATTCTAACCAACAAAATATTTTTAATGAGTGCATGTCTATTAAAATAATCCTCAAGATGCCATAATTATTATTCATTTTCTAGAATTGTTTCACCATGAAGCTTTATGCTTCTATGGGGACTTTAATGTTTATGTTTTGTGACGGCTGCATTGACTATTAAAAAGCAATTTGGCTGACATTTTAGGTCTTTTGTTGCCAGTTTTAATTGGATTGTTCATCAAGCATCAACTCCCCCGTTAACTGCAAAAATTTCAGGCCAATGTCAGTTTACAGTAATGACTGTTTAATGATTTTATCCTGTCAGTATGCAAGCTTCGTATGGATATATGCATGATTAGTTTCATATCAAGACCTGTAATTAAATAATTGAAGCCTAAACAGAATGGATATCAAACATGAACACATATTTAATAAAGACTCAGAAGCTTATCAAAATACTGATTAGCAATTAAAAGTCAATGTTTTGAGTTCATCTGGTGTTAGTACATTTATGATACTTTAGTAAATATTTATATGAAGATTTTGCCTAGAGTTAAAAGATAGAAATTCTTTTTGGAAAAGCAGTAAAATTGCTTTTTCAAAAGGTAATTAATATCCAATGTGTATCTATCTGACTGAGAAAACTCATTTTAAGTATTATTTCATCTGGAGAAAAAATTAGCCAAAACAGAAAAACTCTACCAATAAATATTCTTATCAATCAGACACAATTCCAATCCTTAAGAAGTTGATCTATGTACACCCATACTATGCTGTCACCTGTTTGCATGCTAGAATGAAAGGACTGAGAAGGGCCTTGGAAACCATTTATTCTAACTTACTTATTTTACAGATATCGAAGTCCAGATGGGTAAACTGACTTGCCTAACATCATATAGCTAATTAGGGGTAGAGCCAAGACAAAAAATCCAGGTCCAACATTTTAACTTATATATTCCTGGAAGAAAGCAGTTTAAAACATCTTTTGTGTATTGGTAAATTCATTTTCTTCCCATTTCATTATATTAACATGCTTCGTAACAAAACCAGCAAAGAAACAAATTGTTTAAAGAGGTATACACTAAGTTTCACTTTCTCTTTTCTCCCCACCTACTTCATTTCTCCTCCACCCCCGTAACCATTTTTACTAGTTTCTTATTCATCTTTCCATTATATTTCACACTGGCACAGAATATCAGAATATATATTATTTTATCAGTCTTTCTGTACACAAAGCATAGTATATCATATTTACATTTTTACACCTTACTTATTTTTGAGATAGGGTCTTGCTCTGTTTTACAGGCTGGAATGCAGTGGTGCAACCTCAGCTCACTGCAACTTCAACTTGCTGGGCTCAAGTGACCCTCCCACCTCAGCCTCCAGAGTAGCTGGTACCACAGGTGTGCACCATCACACCCAGCTAAACTTTTTAGTTTTTTTTGTAGAGACAGGGTTTGGCTGTGTTCCCCAGGCTGGTCTCAAACTCCTAGGCTCAAGCAATCCTCCCACCCGGGCCTCCCAATGTGCTGGGATTACAGGCGTGAGCCACTGCACCCAGATCACTTTTCTGGTTTTTTTTTTTTTTTTTTTTTACTTGACAATACAGCTTGAGATCTCTTCATACCAGTGTATAGAAATCTTTCTTGTTTTCTTTTTCCTTAAGCCTGTATAGTATTCCCTTCATGGATCTTATAGTTTATTCAATGTGTTGGCAAATTATTGATCATTATTTGAAAATGTTTTATATGCTAAAAATTATTTCACCTACATATGGGAAGTACATATTTGCATAACTGAAACTTAGAAAATGTAGATACTGATGTAAAGGCTGAACTCCAATACAGCGTGCGCAGCACTAAGGAACTAGAAAAACCATTACTTTTTCTTTGATTTAAAATTCTAGTTCTATTTGTATAGTTATTATTTATCAATTATGCATAAAAATTAATTTAAAAAATCATAAAAATTCTAGTTCTAAAGCTTGTTGGATAATTAAGATGTTTTTCAGCATTTACTGGCATGGATGAGTGAAACAATGTGTTATTAATTAAAATGTTTACAATGTAGCACACAGAACTTTTAAATTTTAACCTATGTTCAGTAAGCACAACATTTCAAAACTCTCCCATCTTCAGTCCCATAGATCATACTACTTTCTTTCTGTTCATGGTAACCCATATATAGTCTTCAATTCAAAATAGTTTCATTAAACATTAAAATGGAAGGTCAGCCTATACTGCTATAGTATAGTGAAAGACATTAGGGAGACAGACCAATTAAGGTAGAAGTAGATTTCTTGTTAAATGACAGATCCCAGATTCCCATTTCATGAAACACGTATTCCTGCCACATGCCAAATTCCCATTAACTTCAAGAAGGAATTATGAACAGAAATACTTAAGCTGACGAAGGCAGGATAAATTAGTCCAGCGCAATCCTTAAATGTCAGTTTAAAATGCAGTGGATGCTTTAAATTATGTGTAGTCATGTTGTTTGAATTGAATATTATCCACTCACACCTTCTCTCTGACCACATCTTCAAAATGAATGGGGCAACGAATTGCTTGGAATAGAGAAGAGACATGAACAGCTAGATTCAGAATTGTAAGAAAAGATAAAATTCAAAGGTGTGAGTCATGAAAATGTAATGATTCCTCAAGAAAACAGCTTAAGAGAAATAAACTACTTTCCCTCAGCATATAAAATATTTACATTTAAGAAAATGTGTAGAAAGATTTTAAAAATCCTAATTCAGGCTAGTTGGAGAGTCAAGTTGTATTAATTGTTAAGTCCGTATAATATTTAAAATATAAATATGTGATAGGTACTTTCCAGTGCACTGTATGAATGCTAGTCACTACTTACTAGTATCCTATAGAAGTTTCTAGACTCACTGGTTTAAAGAAACACAAAAATCTTCATTGTACTACCATTGGTTTTAAAGTTCTTAAAATAGTTTATTCTCTTAGGCAGGTGAACCAAATCCATATATATATATATATCTCACATATATAATATATATATTACGTATATATTATATGTATATATATAAAATATATATATATATATATATTTTTTTTTTCTTGAGACAGAGGCTCGCTTTGTCACCCAGGCTGGAGTGCAGTGGCACCATCTCAGCTCACTGCAACCTCTGCTTTCTGGGTTCAAATGATTCTTGTGCCTCAGCCTCCTGAGTAGCTGGGACTACACGCACACACCACCACACACAGATAATTTTTGTTTTTTTGGTAGAGACAGGGTTTCATCATGTTGGCCAAGCTGGCCTTGAACTCCTGACGTCAAGTGATCCACCCTCCTCAGCCTCCCAAAGTGCTGGGATAACAAGCGTGAGCCACAGTTCCCTGTCCCCCTACATTCTTTATACTACTCTTTCCATGGAATATTCCGGAGTAAATTTCAGCTCAGTACTGTCAAAATGATAATAAGTTTTTAAAATTATGAGACTTTTCTATATTAAATGAATCAAAAATTTGCCCCTTAAATGGCATATAAAAAGTGTAAACATTTAAAAAAATACAATCTCTAAAATAGAATACTTGGTAAATAATAATCTGAAATCACCTCAGTAAAAACTCTAAAATAGTATTGTATACTATAAAAATTTTTCTGTGCCATAAAAGAAGATTTTCATTAAAAAGTTGATATTGAAAGGGCTGATATGTCATACTTTGTCAATTATGCCAAAAAATGAATCTTTCTTATTTTCATGAGTTGTACGGACCTCAGTTTGCATGAACATTTGCCACTACATGGGACCTTATATCTGTGGTAATAATCTAGCAGACAACTTCTTTTCATCTAGTTTTTATAGGACTCAGGAACACAAACCTCCTTAAGAAAAGTGAGTCTTTATTGACAAAATAAAACTTTATAACTTACGCAACTAGCCAGCTGGGTCATTGTAGGATTATTTCCTCACTGTTTCTCAGTAGATGATCAAAAACATAACATTTAGAGCAATTTCCTTGAATTGAATGATGTCCTACACTAAAAAAACAGCAATGTGCCTTTCTAGTACTCTCAAGCAAGACCTCTGCTTTTCCTTTAGTGATACAATGGCAAGCTTAGTTAAAACATTTTCTAGAATTTATCTGCCTAGCATGACTATGACCTCTCCTAGTTGCCTTGGAAGCACTGCAGTTTTCTCTGAAACCAGATGTATCAAGATTTTTTTTTTTCCGAATATCATGATTTCTTATGCTATAAAGAGAAGGTTTGTGGATGGCAAGTGAATTTTGCTGTTTGTTAACCAAACTACCCGGATGCAACGTAGAGTAGGACTTAAGAATTCGGCATCTGGTAATAATGGTGGACTAGAAAACGTAAAAAGTTTTATCCTGCAAAACATGTAAAAATGCTGGAAAAACATAGCATGTATCCTTTTAAATGAAAAATTGAGCTCACAAGATATGAAAACAAAAACAAAAACAAAACAGGAGTCAAAACCAAGGTGGGAATTTTAAACCTGAGTGGCATGTTCAGGAGTCTATGTTGCAGCTTCTCTGCAAGTAGGTGACATAAAGATATGGGTTTTAAGGCTAAGGTTGTAGAATTAGGAGGTGATGACTTTGGTCTTCATAAGGTAGGGGGTTTGCAAATGAAACTCCCACATGTTGCCCATATATGGATCCCCAGAATGTTACACTTCCAAAAAGAATACACTGAAAGAAATCTGCCCACTCACACAAAGGGATAACAAAGAAGCCTGTCTGTCCTGGATTGGGCTCTGGGTGAAAACAATAGAAAATTGTTATTGAGAATTTATAAGTATGGGCCTATATCAAGGATGGATTTAGAGTTGAGTGTATACTATCCATGTGTTCTAATGACTACCAATAAGATAAATTAACATTAATATAAAGGACTGGAGAACCTGGCAGAGGCAAATGAAAATAAGATCACAGCCTAAAGTTAAAAATTATATAAGGAAATAATCCAACTGAAACAAAAGGTTCACCAAACTATAAGATTAGGTCCCTAAGAATTTCAGATAACAGAGCTCTTGTTTAGAGACTGTAAAAAATGCATATGTTTAAAATGGTTAAAGAAAGAATGAAAAGTATAAGAACAAAGCACTATTTTTAAAAAGAGATCATATAGACTTAAAAGAAAGTTGTCCTAAAAAAATATAGTATCAAAATGTAAAACTCAATGGAAAATAAAACCCAAAGGGCAAGTTCAATAGCAAATGAGGCACAAATCAAGCAAGAATTCATGAACTTGAATGTGTATCTGAGGAAATTACCCAGAATACAGCACAGAGAGATAAAGAGATGACAAATCTAAAAGAAATGTTAAGGGTCATGGAGAATAGAATGAAATTTTATGATATGGACCTAATAAACATTCTAGAAAAAGAAAATAAAGAAAATGGGAAGAAATAATGATGATGGAGTATATTCTAAGACTGATTTAAAAATCTGAGAATCTGAGAAAATTTTCAGATTCTGGAAGCATGACCAGTCAGTAGGAAAAAGGAAAATCCATATCATTAGAGTATCTAAGGCAGCTATGAAAATGCACCTCTCAATGTATTTATGTGCATAATTGAATGATAGCTCCAGCTCCTGACTTCCGAACGTAGTACTGGATTCGTGCTGAGTCCACACGTCTTGTGAGTTACTTCCAGCCCATGACTGTACTAATACAGGTCATTTCTACAAGATGAAGGACCACTATAATGGGTAACTTTGGCTCAAGGGGTCTCCATCAGCCTGGCCAAAACTTTCTTGGATCTGCATTGTAGTCTGAAACTCTTCCTACTTAATATTCCCTCTTATCTCCCTCTTCCCAGGTCAGACGCTGCATCATTCTGAAGGTTCTCCCTCCCTTCTCCTGCTCCCTCTCCATTATCCTTCAAAGGATACTCCAAAAAACTCTAGCCCATCTTATTCCATCTTGGCAGCTGCTTCTTGGATGATATGAACTAATACAACACCATACATAAAGATATAATAGAACAACTAGATAGAACAGACAGATTAGCTACAATGAAGCTATAATTAGTTAGAGTAACAATAGATTTCTTAATGGCACCATAAAGCACTTCTCTACTAAAAATACAAAAATTAGCCAGGCGTGGTGGCACATGCCTGTAATCCCAGCTACTCAGGAGGCTGAGGCAGGAGAATCGCTTGAACCCGGGAGGCGGAGGTTGCAGTGAGCTGAGATTGTGCCACTGCACTCTAGCCTGGGCGACAAAGCAAGACTCCGTCAAAAAAAAAAAAAAAAAAAAAAAAAAAAAAGTCTGGAAAACTGTTGTTTGCTTACCTAGCAGCCATTAACCTCTTTTGCATTGCTAACAGAATTCTTACATTGCTCAGGTGTGAAACATGTGCCCCACTCCAAACTCCATTAGTGGTTTAAGCAAGTCATAATATTTCATTCTTCTTTGCCAGTGACTATATTAGTGGGTGAACATGCCACCCAATTGTGGCAGAGAGGAATTCTGAAAAAAGTTTCTGGAAAAGATTATCCTGTCTAATAGCGAGAGAGAGATAGGCAAGGAGAACTTGGCTCTTCCTTTCAGCCTTTGGACATCATCGTGAGGACGTGATGTTTGGAGCTGGCTGTTATTTAGCAACTATAAAAGAAAAGCCAAAAGTGTCACAGAGAAGCTGACTCAGATCTCTGGTATATTGAGCTGCTCAATTAACCAACCCTAGTACTGCCTAGCTCTGAACTGCTTGTTATGGTAGAAAGTACAGGTGACTCTTGAACAACACAAGTTGGAACTGTGCAGGTCCACTTACATGCTGATTTTTAAAACACAGATAGAAAATACAGTATTTGTGGGATGCCAACTTTTGGTATGTGCTAGTTCTGTGGGGCCTGCTGTGGGAATTGTGTACGCAAGAATTTTGATATATGAAGGGGTCCTCGAACCAATCTCTAGCATTTACTGAGCAATGACTGTATATGTCTTTATTGTTGAAGACATTATTGTTGGATATTATGTTACTTGTACCCGGAATAAATCTGTTAGTTCATGAAGTAATATTTTCAAAATGCTTAGAGAAAACAACTGTCAGTATTGCATTCCTTATCTAGCGAATTTCTTAGTCAAGACTGTGGGTAAAATGAAGACAACTTCCTACAAAGAAGGAGACTTTACCACTACAGACCCTTGCTGAAAGAATTATGAGAGGATGTACTTCAGGAAGCATAAAACCGAACCCAGAAGAAAGGTGTGAGCTGTGAGAAAAAATGGTAATGTAATTAGCAAACGTGGGTAAATCTAAATAAGCATTGAATGTGGAAAATATTATAATAAATAATTTTGGAGTGTTAAGAAGAAGTATAATCAGAATACAGGATGATAATTACATGTAAATGAAGGGACAATGATCAAAATTAAAACAATTTAATTTCCATCTGCTGTTTAGGAAAAGGGTAGAGATACTGATTTAATTTTAGACTTTAAGAGAAGTAAGAATGAAAACAATGAAAGGTATCTACAAAAGTAATAAACCTTTTCAATGAATATTGTTTGAAAAGCATACCACAAATATTTCTCTGTTTATGTGCAAAGTTTAAAGTTTTACAAAAGTTTATGAGTAAATATTAAATAACATTTTCAGTATGTCATAAATATTTCATAAGAGGAAAATAAAGGCCAAAAGAAGTGGGAGATAGCAAAAAAGCATAATAAATGTCTGGACATGCTGGAAATTAGATGGGCTGGACACACAGATATTCCTTTTTTGTGAGTAAGCCTCCTGAATCACTTTCAGTGATAGTCTGCTAATTGAAAATGCAGAGCTCCTCTTCACAGAGGAGACAAAGAGAAGAGAGGGATCCAAGCAAGTAAAACTTTTAAATTTAGTTTTATTATTATTTTTTTTTTATTCCAAGCAAGCAGAACTTTAACACTCATCTACTCTAGCTTCATCAACATCTTCTTTTATTTTTGGTTTTTGTATCTTGGGTTTCCGCTTAAAATATTGTTTCAAGAAAGGGTTCTGCAAATTAATTCTAAGCAGTCCTCCTCCTTCTCTTGTTTCCTCCCAGTATTCCTGATATTAAACTCCTGAATCTAAAATAAAAGTTGGAATTATTAAAAAATAAGTAAAATAAAATTAAATAAAACTGTATACTAATACTAACTTCCTGCTTACTGCTCTTAACCTCTGAATGTCACAGTGCCACTTTTTGTTATCTTGAGATCAGTGTTAGTGTTCCTTTTTTTGAAAAAAATGCCACTTAGTAATCTTATGTCTGAATTCTGATTGTATTCAATGCAGTTATATAAACTTAACAGGAAGGAATGAGTCCCTTCTGACAAACTGTTGTTTCACTTATGGTCCTTATAGCCCTGAGTTTTGTCTTTGGAGTACTTTGTCAGGTATTCAAGGGTTCTACTGAAAAGTTAGTACTCAGCTTACCATTGGCCTTTTTAACTTTGAAGAATTGGTAAAGTCACCACTCGTCATTTTCCCCAAATGTAAGAGTCTCTTCCATTATTCAGTCTAGTATAAATTCATTTTTTATTGTCTGAATTTTATTCAATTCCATTTTATATATTTTGATGTGTAGTGACTGGAAGAGTTTAGATGCAGTAGAATTGTGCAACAGGGAGGAAAGAAGTACTCTATTTAATTGCCAATACCTTTCCTGATAATAATTAACATGTAAAGTGTGGAATATCCTTCCTTGTATTGATAAATTTGCTCACACAAACATATATAATGTTTTATTTGCCATTTCAAATAAGTTAATATTGCAAAGGTCAGCAAACCTTTTCTGTGAAGGGCTGGACAGTAAATATTTTAGGCTTTGCAGGTCATATAGTCTCTGTGGCTAGTATTCAACTCTACCAGTTTAGCACCAAAGCAGTCACAGACAATGTGTCAATGAATGAACACAGCTATTTTCCAATAAAACTTGATTTACAACAACAGGCAATGGGACAGATTTGGCCCACAGGCCATAGTTCGCTGACCCCTGTTGTACTGTCTTGGTTTTCATTATCCAGTGGATTCATTTCAGGAAACAGAGTTCACTACCAGGATATTTAATTGTTCTCTTAAATTGCAAACTACTTTTGTTCCAGTAGGGCAGTTAAATGCTAGGCATATAAAACGGGGTCCTTGGAGTATCTGCAGCAGGCCTGCGCACTGGGAGGACAGGATGGAGCCCTGGGAAGTTTGCGTTGTTTGCAGGTGGGAGGAGCCTGGACTGTTCAGTTTCTATGTGGTGACCTGGGATTCAATCTGTGAGGCAGAGGGCTTGTTAGCACCACTCCATCTCACTTTGCTGAGTTTTCTTCCTTTTTATCCTTTTCGCTCAATAAAGTCCTGCTCTCCTCACCCTTCAGTGTGTCTGTGTGCCTAAATTTTCCTGGTCCTGTGACAAGAATCTGGGTTTCAGCTGAACTAAGGAGCAAAGTTCTAGAACACAATGAGTGGAATTTTTGTGCAAAAATTTGCTTTTGAGGATGGAAATAAAATAATGTTGCTTTGGTTTTTCAATATTCTAAAGGTATGTCAGCTTAAGAGTCAAGGGAATGAATGCATTTATATTTCTAATATATTTTAAGCCATAAAAAGTAAAAGAAGGAATTTCATCTGTCAATGTGAGTAAATCATATGCAACTCAATCACCTCAAGGAAGATTATTTACAAATTTTACATTTAAATTCACAGATAGCACCTAATCTGCTTATAATTTTGTTGACAGCTGAATTTCTGCTATTTTATCTGCCTACAGAGAAGCCCTTGAAATTGTAGAATCTGTATGGTTTACTGCTTTATGTGAACTTGATTTCTGAAGCATCTGTATATATAAGTGAAATATAAGTGAAAATTATATTTTTAATTAGCTGCCATTTATATTTAACAAAACAATTCATCTTTATTAAAAAATATGGATATCAGCAGGGTCATGGTATAATGTATGCTGATTACACACTATACAAGAGTGCTCCATTTCAGAGTGTGCCATTCACATTGGAGATACTAGGGATCATAGAGGATAATGAAAATCAACAGAGTTATTAAAAGGTTTCTGGAATATAGCTGTAGAGAGTCTTATTCTAACAACTAGTATTTTACAGTAATTATCTGATGACAGTAAAGTGTCTTGAGGGAGGACTGTCATTCAATAACTGTGGGCATATATTGTAGCCTACCTCTTTGACAATACTGCAGAAAAGTTAGGAAATCATGAAAAGTTTATACTTCTCTACTCAAAGACAATTCATTTTTCATGCTTCTTTACAGAGGGGTAGTTCAGTAGGCATAGCGCACAATTTTCTCATAAGTCCCGATTGCAGTGCTTTTTACCATACATTTAATAGAATAAGCATTTAGGTCATACAGGGATCTACCAGAAACTATGCAGTACTTTCTTAGAAATCTTGCTTTTCTTTTAATGTCATGTTTTAAGTTCCCCTAGCACTTGTAAATGTATGCCCCTGAGGGAATGGTTTCCAAATTGCATTTCATGAGCATGTCTTAGGGACGAGGATGGGTCCTGAAGCTTTGGGTATCTCACCTTTACTTTTACCCGTTATATGCTTTGAGATCACGTATAGGATCTTTGTGCAAATGGGAAAAGTTTTAGAACTGTTATATGCAGAGGGCAGTTCCAAATATACTTCCCCCCCTGCAAGCTGACTCTAATTGAAAGATGCCAACAACTATATTTGTGGCAGTAGCAATTACCACTTTTTAAACACCTCATACAAGGTAATTCCCATCATACAATCTCTAATTCTCACAAATATCCTGCAAGGGGTAGTTGATACTTTTCTCATTTTATAGATGAAGAAAGCAAGGCTCAGAACATTTAAGTAACTTGCTTACGGCCACCCTGTTAGTAAGTGGCAAACTTGGGAACTAAACTTAAGTCTGTCTGACCTCAAATATTCACACTCCCATACTTTTATTTTAATGTAAGCTATTTATTAGCAGTAAAACACAAAAGAGGTCTTAGATACCCCCCATCTTTAAGAGGATCATTCTTCCCAGTATGGATTAGGGATTGGGCTCATGGAAAACTAAACCACAAGGTCTAAATTACAATATATTTGTTTTGTGCATAAAAACACATGTGAGGCTAGATAGAAAAATGCCAGTGAAATAAAATTGCATTTCAAACTCCTTGCCCAAGCACTCATTTCTCAACTTATTGTCTTATTCTGAAATATCTCAGGTTAAAATTACAACCCTTCAAGGACCAAAGTGTGCTTATACACTTCAAACAGTAAATTTCACTAAGAAAATATGGTTGTTATAGCTTTTAAGAAATATAGTTCTGCTAGAGTAAGAGAAATTCATACAGTTGATGATTCACATCACATAAAACTTTATTTGTTGCCTCAATCTAATTTTGAATTCAAGATGGTGTTTGGTGATACTATTATTTCAGTTAGGCATCTCTCTTTGAGCAGAAATTGGGACTTAGATGGCTTATATCAGTGATGGTTTGCAACTGTGATTTAAAGCAACAAAATATACCTGCAAATGACTTTGTAGCCTCAGGAGAATGTAAAGTGAGGTCACCAGCAGGGACAAGCAGAGCCTTCAGTCACTGATGGAAAAATCATTATTTCACTACCTCTGTTAATTAGTTAGATGTCTGAAGTTGAAGAGAAGTGTACTAGATACACTCGCCAGGACTATAAGAAGGCATGTAGGAATAGAATCCAGTATTTTCTGAGCATCTGAAAAGGGACAAGTACTATGCACAAGGGTACAGATATTAACACAACTTGGTCCCTAAATTCAGGGAACACTAGGTTCATGGAACATGAGGCTTCATCTCTTGCCAATCCACTTTCCTCGTCATACCTTCCTCTTTACTGTTGCATTGGAAAGACCTTTCTTCTCTCTCGTTCATCGTTAGTTTGTGTGGTCACTTGTACTGTTATTCCAAGACAACCTCAAGAGTTTCATGCTTTACAAAGATTTTTCTTGAACATTCCTTCCTTTGTGCCCCAACTGGACCATTCAATCATAGCACTCGTTAAACATTATTGTACTTGTTGTTTACCTTTATGTTAACCTTACTATCCTATATTACTTATTTCTAATAAATCCCTCAAAAGTAAGGGTTGTTTTTTATTTGTCTCATTAAACAACTAATATTTCATTCAACAAATATTATTTGAGCCTTTTTATGAACCGGCAGTACAGTTATCTAAGCACATCATACACTTAATACATGTTTGTTAAATGAAATAATAAAATCCAACTTCCAAATTTATGTCCTAATGATCCCACGCATTCCAAATCACAACTCTTCCTCCAACCCCTCTAGCACTCTGGATTCAGTTTGTGTTGAATTAACTTACATTTACTGATATACATAAAAGTTGTCAAGTTGTCCTTTGGGTGTATTCTCTCTCCTCAGATAGATTAAAAACTCCTTGAGGGAAAGGGCCATACCAAGTAGTCTACTCTATTTTCCTATAGCTCTTGACAGAGTGCTCTGATCTATTAAACACTCAATTATTACGAGTCTAAGTAAGCGACCATTTTTTTTTGGATGAGCATTATTATCACGATATAGAGTAATCACTTTTCATCTAGGCTATCAACCTATTGCTCAATCAACAAACTCTGGCCCCTGAATTCTCAGTCACCAAATCTGGTCTCCAAAATGTATCCCTGTCTTATCCCTGATGCAAGTGGTTCCTTAAGCATTGCCTTTTGAATCTGACTATCTCTCACTCACACTATGAAAATAGTCTCTTATCTGCTCTTCTGCCTTTAGTATCTCCTCCTCCAATCTATCATCGACACTGCAACCAGGGTGGGCTTTCTAAAAACTAAATCTGACTGTTTATGGCAGAGACCACAAAGCTGTTCACTATGTTCCTTTCCTCTTCTTCCAAGGAAGAAGTTAGACCACATTTCCCAGACTTTCTTGCAGATAACTGTATACATATGACTGAGCTTAGGAAATAGAAGTGTTGAGTACCATTTCCAGGTCTGGTCAATAAAATCTTCCACTCATGATCTTTGCTCTCCTCCTTTCCTCTAGCTTGATGTAGACAAACATGGCAACTTTTCAAGCCATGTGCTAAATACAGTGGCGCTACAAGGATGGAAAGAGACTGTACCCTAAGTTAAGCCCAGGAGAACAGCCTACTTATCAGGAATTCTCCAGTTGCATTTTAGGTGAATTGGAAACTAACTAGTATTTTTGAGTCATTGTACATTTTTAGGTTAGTTTGTAACAGAAGGTAGCATTGTCTTATACATCACACACTGTGCTATTTCTCTGGGAAAAATCCTTAATTCATTGGCTATCATACTGTAGGCAAATTTCTTGGAATGACACCTATAAGGCTCTTATAAATCCAAATGTGACTCACTCTATAGTCTCATTCTACTTTTAATCCTTGACGCTCACCCTCCCATGACCATATATACCATACCCCATGCTTCAACCAAAATTACTTACTTGGTATTACCAGAAAAATAAATACTTTCATGCCTACATACACACTGTTCTTTCATCTTGGAATACATCCCCTTCCTTCAGTCTCATACCTGAAATTTCTTTTTATCATTCATGGACCAATTCACTTTATCATCTCTCATACATCTCTGATTCTCTTTGTCAGAATCAATTGTCCTCCCATTGCCACTCCCATAACAGATTTTTAAAAATCTATGTCATAGCATTAACTACATTTTAAAAGCTAGATTGTCATCACCTTGAAGACCGATATTGCATCCTATTCATCCTTATAACCTCCGAGACTCTTATACACAGCCAATACTTAAAAATGTAGGTCAAACTGATATTACTCATTTATTTAACAGTTTAAACTTTTTGAAGTATTTTTCATATATATTATTTCATTTTTAGCTTCACAATGATTGTATGGATTTAACTGACTTGACTTTAATAAGGAAAAACAGTTAATTGTATAGTGCAGTCTGACAATATTCTGACATTGGGCATGAGTATGGTTTAGCCACCTGAAGGAGAAGGAAAAGAAAATTAGTTAGGTAAAGCTACCCTAACCATCAAAGCTCGTTCATAAAAATGATAATGCAAATTTCTCTATGATGTGAATGTACTCAGTCTGCAAGTTTGTGTATGTGTGTGAAAGTTGTACTAGTAGTAGCAAATTTATGTTAGATAATTTAAGATTTAAGATGACTTGGAAAGATACCTATGATATATTGTGAGTGTGAGAAAAGCACATTGCAGAAAGATGAGATATAGTAAAGTTTTACTTGTGTAAGAAATATCAGGAAGAATACTCATCTCTCAGAGTAGAATAGTGGCAGAAATAGAACTTTTAAGTGTACATTACATAATTCTGTACTATTTTATTTCATGATCTAGTTATTATATATAAATTGCTTAGAACAAACTAGCATATATTAAGTGTTATACACATACTCGCTATTTTTATGATAAGCATGTGTTATAATTTTTTAAAAGAACTTATTATAAAGAGCAGGAGGTAATGTTGAGTAAGTGGTGAGAAGGGTATAGTTAAGTAAGCTTCTATCATAATCTATCTTTCTGCAGGTGATAATCACTAGACAAAACTCAATAAAAAATCAATGACCTTTAGGAACTGGAGAGTGAACAAAAGAAGCAGATTATGGTGGGGAATCAACACTTGGAAGAAGGGAAGACATGGGTTAATTTCCAGTTTTTATTTTATTTTTTATTTTTTTAAACCAGAAGGTAGGAAACAATGAGGCAGCACAGGGTGGCAGAAATCTTGACAGAAAACTCTCAGTATCTCTCGCATAAAAAAAAATAGGGAACAGAGTTTAGGCAACCACAACCACTGGAAAGTCAAGGGGGCATCCCTAAAAAAAGGTAAGAGAGAGAATGTACCCCATATTCTGTATATAAACTCTGCCCAAATCTCTCCCTGACCTGGAATCATGCACGTGTGAGGCTGACTGCAACTGAGAATGAAGAAACTCAACTGAGATTTGAGCTGCAGCTCAAGAAAGAGAATTTGTCATTTGAGTCCAAAAAATTTAGTTGCCTTCTACACCAAGAGAAAAAAATTAAAACTATTTAGAATAATAATAGAACAGAATCTACAGTCTCCACAAAATAACAATCACAAGGTCCAAAATACAGTCAAAAATTATTTAGCATATGAAAAACAGAAAAATGTGACTCATTTTCAAGAGAAAAGCCAACCTATAGAGAATAACCCCAAGAAAACCCAGATATTGGAATTAGCAGACCAGGGTTTTAAAGTAGATACTATAACTGTGCTCATGATATGAAGGAAAATAGGCCCACAATAAATAGAATGAAAGGAAATCTCATCAGAGAAATAGAAAACGAAAAAGAGAATGGAAATTCTAAGATGAATAAACAATATTTGAAATAAAAAGTGAAGAAAGACAAGTCATTCATGATCATGCCTAAGTCTCATTAGTCTCTTCACATACAGCAGCCAATTTTGAGATATTTGCTTAGCTCACCTTCCCTTTCTCTGAAAACTGCCCACTACCCACAGAGATAAGGCTCCTGTGGCAGTTATATGATTCTTCCTCTAATATTCTGAGAGCCAAATACTCTGGCAGCTGGCCCCTGATCCAAGCTTTACTAATAAGATGATCTCTCCTGGGATTTTAAAATTAGGACAGAATATTAGTTAGTCAGGTTTTAAAATTGAGATATTATGTCAATTCATGATCAGAAGTGTGGCCCTTTCTGGTCACATACAGAGGGAAGCAAAGAGAGTTCATCTGCAGAGAGAACAAAATAAACACACGAGAGGAATACATGAAAAATTGAGGGTGTGGGAGCTACTGATTTCTTTCCAATTCCTAGTCCAGTCCCCTAATTAGGCCTTACAGTGATTTCTGTCCTTGGGTTCTGAGATACTCGTATATTCTAATAATAAATTGAATTTCCCACTTTTTTGTTTACATTTCCGTTACATACCATCAAACGAATCTCAATTACATGACAAGGTACATTTCTATTCTTTGGCTATTCACCTATTAAGGAAGTGTTGGATATAGCAATGGTTTGAGGCTATTGTAGGCAATATGGACATGAAAGTAATGCATCCTCCCAAATTTAAAAGTAAAGACCACTAATTGAGAATAAAATTAGAAATAAAATGTAATGAATGAGATTAGTTGTAGAAGGAGCCCATTCTAAGTATAATCTATAACTGAGTGGTCAAGTATTTTAGGAACAGACAGATGTGATTAAGCTGATATGGTAATAGTTACAGTAGTTGGAAGAAAGAATGTGCTATTAGAAACATGGGACATAGAAAAGGAGAATCATAGAAAGAATTTATCATTGTCATCCTTACCCATGCTGTCTAGTTAAATGGGTCACCTTATTCAGGAACCTAAGTATCTAATGCTGGGTCAGGTATATCCCATAATGGGCTACTCAGAGTTTGGTCTTCCAACGAACTTCTTTTTTCTCTCATATCCATCCTTGTAAAGGAACCTTCTGGTTATCATTTGGTTTCCCATGTAGCTTCCCAACAGGAAACAAATACTTTGACCACTGACAAGAATATTTTGACTTGCTTTAAAGTTATATTTTATGTTGTAAATTAATCAGTTGACTGACTGGTTTTATATATCAGTCTCAGAATTTGGTTCAGGTAAGGCAGAGCTTAGAGGTCAAATAACTTTAGATGCTGTAACAAGTGCTAAACAGAATGTACTTGTAGTAACAGATAATGCAAAGGATAATACCTCCTCATGAGACCCGATTTGTCAGCCAGTCTCCTGGACAATGATTCCATCTTGTCATGCTATGTAATAAATATTCAAAATGGTGAAATTTCAAATTATTTACAAATATTGTACTTTGCTCAATAGTGTTTACTCTAATTTTGAATAATCCATGAATATTTGCAGCATCTTATAGTAGCTTCATATGGTGAATACATTTGCCTCAAGTAGCATTTATGTAGGGCTCATGTATTTACTATTAGTATAATAGGTCAATGTTGCTCCTGAATATAACAATAATCTACATATGTACAATTTTTTGGAGAATTTCCAAGTAAAGCTAGAAAATATACATTGTAAGAATGTTAACTATAAAGCATAATATATATTCACTATGATATCTTATTTGGAAGCAGGAAGATAATACTGCACTATATTCTCTATCTTAACCATGCTTTTTCAAATTGGGAAGCAGTTGATATTTGTACAGGAAGACAAACGAATAAATAGGTATTTGCTTCTGCCATTCAGTTTTCAGATATATCTCTTGCATATCCATCATATGTGATCCGGCAAATGTATTATTATATAAATAACTGGTGCTCTGTTAAATTATATTTTAACTACATGTTTTAAAATACACTTGTAGTAAATCATTTTACAAAACAAAGAGTCTCCCTTTTTTATAGGCTACTCCCTCTAAAACCTACCCACACGAATTTAGGTTTATGGCATGCAGGAGGACTGTGTGGTCAACTTCAAAGGATTTAGTGGCCCATCAGTCAACACAAAGTTCCACAAATCTCTAGGGCAGGGGCAAAATGCTGCCAGTCTCTTTGCTAAAACATAGTGAGAGTCATCTTAGCTCCAGTTCCCACCAAATTCCTCATCTCCATCTGAGACCACCTCAGCCTGGATTTCATTGTCCATATCATTATTAGCATTTTGGTGAAAGCCATTCAACAAGTCTCTAGGGAGTTCCAAACTTTCCCACATTTTCCTTTCTTCTTTGGAGCCCTCCAAACTGTTCTAACCTCTGCCTGTTACTCAGTTCCAAAGTCGCTTCCACATATTTGGGTATTTTTTTCAGTAGTGCCTCACTCTAGCAGTACTAATTTACTGTACTAGTCCATTTTCATGCTGCTGATAAAGATGTACCCAAGACTGGGCAATTTACAAAAGAAAGTGATTTATTGGACTTACAGTTCCACATGGCTGAAAAGGCCTTATAATCATATAAGGCAAGGAGGAGCAAGTCACATCTTACGTGAATGGCAGCAGACAAAAAGAGAGCTTGTGCAGGGCAACTCCCGTTTTTAAAACCATCACATCTCATGAGACCCATTCACTATCATGAGAACAGCACAGAAAATACCTGCCCCCATAATTCAATCATCTCCCACCAGGTTCCTCCCACTACACATGGGAATTATGGGAGCTATAAGATGAGATTTGGGTGGGGACACAGAGCCAAACCATATTAAGCACTAACAAATAAACTAGCAATTCAAAGGTAGCACAAATGTAGCTCAAATTAGGCTAAGGCTTTCATTTGGAATGTATGTGGTTGTACTTTGTCATATCTTACCATATTCTCCTACTTTTTCTAACATTTGATGACATTTGTATGGCACTTTATACTTTACAAAATGGTTCCACCTGACTGTTTTTGAGTATGAAGTCACTCAGAGAAAGTCAGAGGCTACAAAAGCTACTCCATAAACTATTTCCAAATACACTCTCATTTTCTCCAAGAGCCGTGAGGAGTACTACTTCTCCAGTAACATTTTATTGAGAACATATCTGAAGAAAGTAAAGTTAATGGAAAAGAGACACATCAAAGACTATTAATTTTTTTAGCTGTTCCAAATTAAATCCGTGTTAACTTGGATGAGTAAAGACAAATTTAATTTTCTCTATTATTTAGCAAAGAAGAGAAATTTGTAAGCAAAAATACGGGAGTAGCATTTAGTTTTGGCTGAAAGAGTTTTATAATTTTACCATTTAACCATGTATTATTTATATAATACTGATTTATACAATACTTATTTATATGTATAATATTGACAGCCAAAGACCAAAAGTAGGTAACGCCCACAATAGAAATAAAAAAAATAGTAAATGAATGGGTCAGCATTTTACTTAGTCTTCTACTGTGAAGAATACTAATTTGTTAATGTGCAAGGTGACACGTTAAAGTGCTAAATTAGCCTGAGCCCTTGTTGTAAAATTTAGGCAAGCAGAAAAGTTCAGATACCTTATCACATATTAATTGCCAATAATTACTTGCATCAAGGTAACTTGTGCTATTTAAAATAAATTAACAGATACAGAAAGAATCCTAATTAATAAATTTACCAATTATCTCCCTTGGTATAAATATGAGTTTATGTTCTGTTTTTAGTCTTATTCACATATGACTATGCATTCTATTTATAACGATTTCTGAAAAAGCAGAGGTTGGCTACATGACCTGTCCTATTTTTTGTGACCATCATTTCTTTATCTCTTCTCTCAATGCTCTCTCACAGAATGAAAGCATCAAAGCAAATGATAACAGTCTGCATATATACAAAATATACCACTAGGAAATTATTTCTTTTGAAAAAAGTTACCCCATGAGGTGCCCAAACAATGCCATACATAAAAGAGAAATAATTCAAGTGAGCCACCGTATAATGAGATTTAATTGTCTTCCATTCTTTAAATATGCATGGAAAAAAAAAAGCTTCTTTTCCATTACCTCATCTTAAGTAGTTTTTTAAATCAAACACATACTCACACTCATGCTGTCACTGATAATGGATCTCATGTCAAAGAAAAAGAGCAGAAAGGACCTGATAATAAGTGCAATTATCAAACATCAAAAATGTAGATCAAAGTGGATTTCCTGACTCTTCTACCTGCAGTCACTTCACAGAATTTCACTATTCATATTATGTGACCCTGACAGGCTATATTAATTTTCTCCATTATGAGAGCAATGGGATAGGCATACTTCAGTAAGAAGCTGGCAATAAGTAGAGTTATTATTTCACTGTCTTATTTTAGTGGCTTGTGAGTGCATAATTTTGTGTGTGTGTGTGTGCGTGTATGTGTGTGTGTGTCTGTAAAATATACTCCCCAGACACACCACACTGTGTCTCCAGAGGTGATAGAATGCCTTCAGGGAGATGTTAACCTTTCTATGAAGGATGGATCCAGGGAAGGATTTTATTTCTTTCAGATAGTACAATATTTCCTCTCTCTGGGAAACACCCGACCTATCTTTGGGAGGACTGAATTATCTCAGAAGGAAATTAGGAGTACTTCTAGAAGCTTGCCATTCTGAATCATTTCAATAACTCAAGTAATCAAATTTCCACTGCTGCTCACAACCCCATACTCTTTCCTTTCCCCAGCACTTTCCCTGATACATTTTTTATTTGAAAAATACATTCATTTTCTTTTCCTACCAAATGCTGAATAAAAATCACGTGCTAGGTGTTCTGTAGTGAAATTTCCAGAGTCTATATAGCCTACATAGATTTCCAGTAGGCGTAGGTCGTTTCATTTTTAGATTGTGCCTATCAGTTGGTCAGTGCATTAAACATGCCAATGTCACAGGAATGACCATTTCTGAACTCACATTCATCTGAAGTACTCTTGCCAATTATAAGAAGAGAATTTTCTAGTTCTTTTCACAAACATCTACCTATAATTCCAAGGGACAGACTTTGACAGTAATAAACTCTTTAGAGTTGTGTTATGGCATTTCTCACCAAGAAAAAAAAGCTAACATTGTGGTATTTTTTTAAAGAAAATTTGGAGTATATTTGTTAGAAGGGAAATAGACATTTGCAAAAGGCCAGGGGCAAACCCATAAGGCACAATGACAGATGAAACCCAGCCATGAGAAAAAAAGTATCCCTAGGATGAAAAAAATGATTTTAATAAAGCAAAACACTTTCAAATTAGTAAATTAAAAATCAGTTGATTATAGCAAAGTTTCAAGGAGCTTTAAGTATTTCAAAGTTAAAAAATAACTGACAATATCATTATTTTTAACTTCATTTTGCTTTGTTTTACACATTTCAGTCAATTAAACTTCTCTATATACTTGGGCAGTTCTTGAATATTCGTTTGAAAATAGACTAATTTCTAAACATGGGCCCTAACATATGGCTAAGTTAACTTAAAACCATATCATTAAACAAATATTACAATATATAGATTAGTCAATTAACATACTTTATTTTTCTCTATGGAATAAAATGACTCTGAACCTGGAACAGCAGCTGGAGTTGTTCACCACAATAGCATTAGATGCAAGTTTCTGGAATTAAATGTGCCAGGCAAGAAAATAATTTTATAGTCTTTCCCTCATGGAAGGAAGTCTGGATAAAGAGCGTGAGATGTCAGACCTCATCAATAAATTATGATCAATATAATAGGGTTGAAGAATTGGGTAGTGGTTTCTATGATGATCAGTAAATACTACTCTTGTAATTGTTTTTAAGGGGCAAAGGGCTAAGAAATATGAGAAAATAAAAATGAAATGAAGTAGAAAAAAATCACAGAATATGTAGACTGGAAGCAGATATCTTAATATTATAACCATCATCGTAATTATTCTACAGGCCATAAAACCTGTAGAACTTAAAGGATAAAAAATAATGAAAACTAAGATTTCTCTGGCAGTCTTGGTAAGAGACTTGCTTATTAGAAAGACAAAAACGCCATTTACAATCATATGTTACATTATACTGAAACTGAAATACATAGTGTAATGGTTAAGACCATGGGTTCTGGAAACTGACTGCCAAAATTCAAATCTTAGCACACCACTTAATGCCTTGGTGAATTTAGAAATTACAGAACTTCTCTGTGTCTGTTTCTTCATCTGCAAAAGTAGTCAAATGCATATTTCATAGCTTTCTGCAGAGAGCTGCATGAGTTAGTTATGTAATGTACTTAGATCAGTGCTTGGCATATAGTAAGTGCTTACTAAATTTTTCATTTTCATTAATAAAAAGGAACTCAAAAATTTACAGAAAAATATTTAGTAGCAGACCTGGCTCTCTCCAAAGTTGTGAAATGACTCAGTTTCTTTTACAGCACTATTTCCATCTCTTTTTAAAAACCTCTTTCCGTTTCTATCTTCCTTCTCTTCTCCCAAGTGGCCCCTTCCCCTCTGGACTGTGAAATCCCACCCAAATCTGCCTTCTTAAATAGAACTGCATTATCCAGACCTTTTAAATAAAAACCTGTATCCCAACAGAACTCATTCATCCTCTGGCACATTCTCTTGAGGCAGTCTCAGGAAACAATATCTAATACGTGGAACCACCATTGAGATAGTGCTGGTATTTTGAGTAGAGCCACCAATGCCTGAATCCAAAGGAATAAGCATTCAGGAACTATAAATAACTGTAATGACTCTAAATGTCGCTGTTTGCTGACTCCTCCCAGTCAGTAGCAGGCTAACTATGTGTTCCTCAAGCCTAGGTTTGTATATCCAGCCAAAATTCAATAATAGTTTGGATATCTCATAGACAAGTATTTAACATACCTAAAACATAATTCTTGATTCCCCTGTCTTCACTGGGCCCTTTTGCTCATCTAGCCTAAGGGACACCACAAGGTACTCAGTTGCTCAAACAAGATAATGGAATCATACTGGATTTCTCCTTGTTCCTTAACTTCCACATGCAATACATCACCATATTCTATTGGTTTCCTTCAGAAATATATCTTGTCTCTATCCACTTCTCTCTGTCTCCACTGTCATCTCTCACCTGGATAAGTACAATAGTCAGCTTCCTGTTTTCCCCACTTCCAATCCCACCCCTACACCCCGCCAACCTATTTACTGTACAATAATCAGCCCTAGAGTAATCTTTAAAAAAACAAAACTGAACATGCCACCCCTTGTTTAAACTCCTTCAGTGGCTTCCTATTGCACTTAGGAAAGCATTTAAGTTCATTGTAATGGCCTCTAAGACCTTATATGACCTGGTTGCTGTTTAGCTTGGAGTTTCCTGTTGAGCTATTCTCCCCTTAGTCTATCACATTTTTGACACACTGGTCTTGTTGCATTTCTTAGATGGGGTCATCTTCTTCCACCACAGGCCCTTTGCATATGCTGGAAAGGGTCTTCCTTCCCTCACTATCCTTTGAATGAATGATTTTATTTTCTCATACTTCAGGTCCCACCTCAATTGTCACCTCCTAAGGAAGGATTTTTTTCAGCTTTCCCTACTGTTAACGTAGGTTCCACAATCACCCTGAAATGAATGGTATTATCATATCTATATATTTCTGTTTTGACTTTTTGCTTCTTTCTCCCACTGGGATATAGGGCAGCATTGTTCAATGTTATATCTCTAGCATCTGTCACAGTGCCTAGCATGTTGTAAGTGCTCAAATATATACTGAATACATAAATAAGTAGTAGTTTCAGTACTTGAAGCCTAATAGTTTCAATACTTCAAGCCTAGCATGTCGTAGGTGCTCAAATATATTCTGAATACATAAATAAGTAGTAGTTTCAATACTTGTTGAATGCATGACTGGGAGGGAATGTCCTTTATCTCCTCAAATGAAAAGATGTAGATAGCTTATAATTGCTGCATAATTGCTGCAATGTATAAGACTAACCCATTATCTAAAAATAGTTACCTCAATACAACGTCCATGTGGCATTTTGATCATACAAAAGTTAACTATCTTGTAAAGAGAGCTAATATTTTAGTGGTAAATATGATGGTAAGTGTAATATAGCCTGTTTTTCTTTGTCATACTATGTTCCAGTTAGTACCTACTATACTTGTAAAGTGTCTTTGCTTTCTATTGAAGTAGTAGGTTCAGTCATCTCTTTTAATTCAGAAAAAACCACCCTAAGAGATAAAATGTCACTTTAACCTAAGGTGGTAGTTTCTTTTTTTTTTTTTTTTTTTAATTTAGGTGGTACCTTCTGAGTATTCAATATGTAACGTGATATTAACATTTTTGACAGGTCAAAACATGGAACAAAAGTGGGTTTAAAATAAAAGGCATGAGACAGCTCTGGACTCCAGCTTATTTTGAGGATCTACTTCTGAAAATGGCCTGAAAAAGCAACAGAAAGAAATCAGAAGTGTAACTTGATTATAGGCACTTTCCTTTTAAAGATTAGTAAGGGTTACTTGGTTGTATTTTATTCTAATAATACTCTAATGATGTCAATTAAAAATCACTCTCATCTACTCTCAAGGGCTGAGATAGTCTCTCAATCAAACTGAATTTATTAGCCTTCATTTTGATCCATGCCATGACATTCAAAGAGAATTTTCATTTTATAAGAAATAATATTAAGAAAATTCAAAAAAAGAGCCAGCAATATACTTTCACTTCCAGATTTACTCTTTAAATCTAACGAAAATATGACAATCTTATTTGTGTTACCTTTGCAGTACCATAATTGCTCTCTGTGAGAAGGAAGTTATTTCTTATGAGGAATTCATATCCCTAACTCCTTTAAGTGCTTTTGGTATCAGATTAAATATTAATTTGAAGTACATCTGTGCTTATTCAGTTCAGCAGGTCCTGCTTAGAACACATTTTTATTTTGCAGCCATGGCCATATGCACTACATTGCTTTTCCACCAGGGATCACTATTTTGGAACAGATAACAGACCCTTATGACCTTTGCATTATATTTTATGTACTTTTCTATCCAAGTCAATTTATAAAATTGGGACTTCTCAACTTAAAAACACAGGAAAATCTTGCAGTTTTCTTCTTTCTAAATCAAGTACCTTGAGTACCACTATCTTGGGAATGGCATCAAACATTAGATTTTAAAAATATTGTTCTCTGCTAGGAAGAGCTTATTATTTTACTAAATATAGAAGATACAGTATATCAGGCAGAATAATATTTTTATATAAAATATCAACCTATCTTTTCTGGAATGCCAGAAACAGTCTTAGTTACTTAAGCCTCAACTATAAGATTTACACTTAAGGAATCTTGACATTTATTGTTATAATTGGACTCTTTGTGAAAAAAAGAGACATTTTCCTAGATTGTGAATGATAATTACATATAACTGAATTTTACCTTGGTGTTTAAAGCAGCCATTTGACTACAATGAATATTTCTAGATTTCTACTAGCTTCTCTTTCATGAGAATGTCATGGTTAGGAATAAGGAACATCAGTCTAATTTGAATCAATTTATCTAGGAGTTGAAAGAGATATAGTCATTTCTCTTTCCCCAGCCACTTCACCATGAGCTCACTTCCACTCTTATTCCAACTCTGAAATGGATTAGATTTGTATTTGTTCCATGTCCAAAAGTAGACTTTAAACTCCTTGCATTTTCAGGTTGTATCTTACTCAATTTCGTAGCCCATGAAGTGCCCTGTATATAGTAATGAGTCAAATGTTTGTTGAACTGAAGTTCGTGCTGATGTGACTGAACTGGATGGGTCTGGCTTTCTCTCTTCAATCAGGCAAGTAGATAAACAAGGGCAACCTGCAGTTGATTTATTCTTTGAGGGGTTTTCCATAGCACATAGTTCCTTAGGGCTGCCCAAGACGGATTTTAGGATACCTTCTTCCACTGGCTTTTCAGTCACTAGGTATTCCTAGAGATTTGTCCATCCAGATATAAAATTACCTTGATGAGGCTGAAAGATTAAAATACTGGAATTCAAGAACTTCCTTTCAAAGGCCCCCTATTAACTTGGTTGCATTTTTCAGAGACAGTGGCATGACTTATTTTTCCCTGGAAGCATAATTAAAGTGTTAAAATTATAACAGAGTTAGTTAGGTAATTAGAGTCTTTGATGAAGGATGGGCTTATTAGTTGTTCTTAATAAAGGGATTTGGTTACTTGATAAAGTTAGCTATAAAGGTTTTCTTTTTTTTTTTTTTAATTTTACTTTAAGTTCTGGGATACAAATACAGAATGTGCAGGTTTGTTACATAGGTATACATGTGCCATGGTGGTTTGCCGCACCTATCAACCTGTCACTTAGTTTTCAAGCCATGCATGCATTAAATATTTGTCCTAATGTTCTCTCTCCCCTTGTCCCCACCCTGCGATTGGCCCAGGTGTGTGTTGTTCCCCTCCCTGTGTCCATGTGTTCTCATTGTTCAACTCTCACTTATGAGTGAGAACATGCGGTGTTTGGTTTTCTGTTCCTGTGTTAGTTTGCTGAGGATGATAGCTTCAAGCTTCATCCATGTCCCTGCAAAGGACATGATCTCATTCCTTTTTATGGCTGCATAGTATTCCATATATGTGCCACATTTTCTTTATCTAGTCTATCATTGATGGGCATTTAGGTTGGTTCCAAGTCTTTGCTATTGTGAACAGTGCTGCAATAAACATATATGTGCATGTGTCTTTATAGTAGAATGATTTATAATCCTTTTAGTATGTACCTCTTAATGGGATTGCTGGGTCAAATGGTATTTGTAGTACTAGATCCTTGAGGAATTGCCACACTGTATTCCACAATGGTTGAACTAATTTACACTCCCACCAACAGTGTACAAGCATTCCTATTTCTCCACATCCTCTCCAGCATCTGTTGTTTCCAGACTTTTTAACGATCACCATTCTACTGGCATGAGGTGGTATCTCATTGTGGTTTTGATTTGCATTTCTCTAATGACCAGTGATGATGAGCTTTTTTTCATGTTTGTTGGCTGCATAAATGTCTTCTTTTGAGAAGTGTCTGTTCATATCCTTTGCCCTCTTTTTGATGGGCTTTTTTTCTTGTAAATTTCTTTATGTTCCTTGTAGATTCTGGATATTAGCCCTTTGTCAGATGGATAGATTACAAAAATATTCTCCTATTCTGTAGGCTGCCTGTTCACTCTGATGATAGTTTCTTTTGCTGGGCAGAAGTTCTTTAGTTTAATCAGATCCCATTTGTCAATTTGGGCTTTTGTTGTAGTTGCTTTTGGTGTTTTAGCCACGAAGTCTTTGCCCATGCCTATATCCTGAATGGTATTGCCTAGGTTTTCTTCTAGAGTTTTTATGGTTTTAGATTTTACATTTAAACCTTTAATCCATCTTGAGTTAATTTTTGTATAAGGTATAAGGAAGGGGTCCAGTTTCAGTTTTCTGTGTATGGCTAGCCAGGTTTCCCAACACCATTTATTAAATAGCGAATCCTTACCCCATTGCTTTTTTTTTCCAAGTTTGTCAAAGATCAGATTGTTGCATATATGTGGTCTTATTTCTCAGGTCTCTGTTCTCTTTCACTGATCTATATGTCTGTTTTGGTACCAGCACCACACTGTTTTGGTTAGTGTAGCTTTGTAGTATAGTTTAAAGTCAGGTAGCATGACTCCCCCAGCTTTGTTCTTTTTGTTTAGGATTGTCTTGGCTATACAGGCTCTTTTTTTGTTCCATATGAAATTTAAAGCAGTTTTTTTCTAATTCTGTGAAGAATGTCAATGGTAGTTTAATGGGAATAGCATGGAATCTCTAAATTACTTTGGGCAGTATGGCCATTTTCATGATATTGATTCTTCCTATCCATGAGCATGGAATGTTTTTCCACTTGTTTGTGTCCTCTCTTATTTCCTTGAGTAGTGGTTTGTGGTTCTCCTTAAAGAGGTCCTTCACAATTCTAGCTAGCTGTATTCCTGAGTATTTTATTCTCTTTGTAGCAATTGTGAATGGGAGTTTATTCATGATTTGACTCTGCTTGTTTGGGGGCTGAGACAATGGGGTTTTCTAAATATAGGATCACATTGTCTGCAAACAGAGACAATTTGACTTCCTCTCTTCCTATTTGAATATCCTTTATTTCTTTCTTTTGCCTGATTGCCCTGCCAGAACTTCCAATACTCTGTTGAATAGGAGTGGTGAGAGAGGGCATTCTTGTCTTGTGCCAGTTTTCAAAGGGAGTGCTTCCAGCTTTTGCCCATTCAGTATGATATTGGCTGTGGGTTTGTCATAAGTGGCTCTCATAATTTTGAGATATGTTCCATCGACATCTAGTTTAGTGTGAGTTTTTAACATGAAGGGATGTTGAATTTTACTGAAGGCTTTTTCTGCGTCTATTGAGATGATAGTGTGGTTTTTGTCATTGCTTCTGTTTTTGTGATGAATTACATTTGTTGATTTACATATGTTGGTTGCATCCCAGGGATGAAACCAACTTTATCATGGTGGATAAGCTTTTTGATTTCCTGCTGGATTCAGTTTGCTGGCATTTTATTGAACGTTTTTGCATCCATGTTCATAAGTTATATTGGCCTGAAGTTTTCGTTTTTTGTTGTGTCTTTACCAGGTTTTGGTATCAGGATGTTGCTGGCCTCATGGAGTCTCTCCTTTTCAATTATTTGGAATAGTTTCAGAAGGAATGGTAGTAGCTCCTCTTTGTATATCTGGTTCAATTTGGCTGTAAATGTGTCTGGTCCTGGGCTTTTTGTGGTTGGTAGGCTACTAATTACTGCTTGAATTTCAGAATTTTTTATTAGTCTATTCAGGGATTCAACTTCGCCCTGGTTTAGTCTTGGGATGGTGTATATGTTCAGGAATTTATCCATTTCTTATAAATTTTCTAGCTTATTTGCATAGAGCTGTTTATAGTATTATGATAGTTTTCATTTCTGTGGGGTCTGTAGTGATATTCCCTTTATCATTTTTTATTGTGTCTATTTGATTATTCTCTCTTTTCTTCTTTATTAGTCTAGTTAGCGGTCTATCTATTTTGTTAATTTTTTTTAAAAAAACAGCTCCTGGATTTATTGATTTTTTGAAGGATTTTTCGTGTCTCTATCTTCTTCAGTTCTGCTCTGATCTTCATTATTTCCTGTCTGTTGGTAGCTTTTGGATTTGTTTCCTCTTGCTTCTGGTGCTCTTTTAATCATGATGTCAGGGTGTCAATTTGAGATTTTTCTTTCTTTCTTATGTGGGCATTTAGTGCTATAAATTTCCCTCTTAACATTCCTTTAGCTGTGTCCTAGGGATTCTGATACATTGTCTCTTTGTTCTAATTGTTTTCACAGAACTTCTTGATTTTTGCCTTAATTTCATTATTTACCCAGTAGTCATTCTGGAGCACATTGTTCAATTTCCAGGTAGTTGTGTGGTTTCGAGTGAATTTCTTAAACCTGAGTTCTAATTTGATTGTGCTGTTGTCTGAGAGACTGTTACGATTTCAGTTCTTTTGCAGTTGCTGAGGAGTGTTTTACTTCCAATTATGTGGTTGATTTTAGAATAAGTGCCATGTGGCACTGAGAAGAATATACATTCTGTTGATTTGAGGTGGAGAGTTCTGTAGATGTCTATTAGGTCCACTTGATCCAGAGTTGAGTTCAAGTCCAGAATATCCTTGTTAATTTTATGTCTCATTGATCTGTGTAATATTGACAGTGGGGTGTTAAATTCTCCCACTATTATTGTGTGGGAGTCTAAGTCTCTTTGTAGGTCTCTAAGAACTTGTTTTATGAATCTTGGTGCTCCTGTATTGGGTGTATATACATTTAGAATAGTTAGCTCTTGTTGTTGAATTGATCCCTTTTCCATTACATAATGCCCTTCTTTGTCTTTTTTGATCTTTGTTGGTTTAAAGTCTGTTTTGTCAGAGACTAGGATTGCAATCCCTGCTCTTTTTTGCTTTCCATTTCCAAATCTTCCTCCATCCCTTTATTTTGAATCTATGTAAGATGGGTCTCCTGAATACAACACATTGATGGGTCTTGACTCTTTATCCAATTTACCACTCTGTTTCTTTTAATTGTGGCATTTAGCCCACTTACATTTAAGGTTAATATTGTTATGTGTGAATTTGATTCTGTCATCATGATGCTTTTTGGTTATTTTGCACACTAGTTGATGCAGTTTCTTCACAGCTTCATTGGCCTTTATATTTTGGTGTGTTTTTGCAGTGACTGGTACCAGTTTTTCCTTTTCACATTTAGTACTTCCTTCAGGAGCTCTTGCAAGGCAGGCCTGGTGGTGACAAAATCCCTCAGCATTTGCTTTTCTGGAGGGGATTTTATTTCTCCTCCACTTATGAAGGTTAGTCTGGCTGGATATGAAATTCTGGGTTGAACATTCTTTTCTTTAAGAATGCTGCATATTGGCCCCCACTCTCTTCTGGCTTGTATGGTTTCTGCTGAGAGGTTCGCTGTTAGTCTGATGGGCTTCCCTTTGAAGGTGACCTGACCTTCCTCTCTGGCTTCCCTTAACATCAAGGTTCTTAGCTTCTTTGCATTGGGTTAGAACATGCTCCTTTAGCTCAGTGGAGTTTGTTATTATTGATCTTCTGAAGCCTACTTCTGTCCATTTGCCCATCTCATCCTCCTTCCAGTTCTGTCCCCTTGCTGGAAAAGCACTGTGAGCATTTGGAGAAGAGGCACTCTGACCTTTTGGGTTTTCAATTTTTTTGTTGCTGTTGTTGTTGATTCTTTCTCATCTTCATGAGTTTGTTAGTATCTATCTTTGAGGCTGCTGACCCTTCTATGGGGTTTTTGTGGGGACTTTTTTTGATGCTGTTGTTGTTGCTTTCTGTTTGTTTTTCTTTCAATGGTCAGGTCCCTCTTCTTTAGGGCTGCCACAGTTTGCTAGGGGTTCATTTCAGGTCCTATTCATCTGGTTCACTCCCATACCTGGAGATGTCACTCGAGGAGTCTGGAGAACAGCAAAGATGGGTACCTGCTCCTTCTTCTGGGATCTCTGACCTTGAGGGGCACCAACTGCCTCCCTTGGCTGGGGGGGTGGGGGCTCCCTTGCCCCATATGACTCTCACGTGGGTCACCACACCACACTGCTCTTCTTTCCTTTCTGTGGGTCACACCAGCCGCCTAGTCAGTTCTGATGACAGAACCTGGATACCTCGGTTGCCACTGTAGGATTCACATGCTGTTATGGTTCTTTAGGTAGGAGCCTGTGATTGCTGCTGGTTTTAGTTGGCCATCTTGACCCCACCCCCCAATAAAGGTTTCATTCTAAGCCTCACTGCTTTAGCCTCAAGTAGCTCTATTAGTGTAAAAACAAACTATTGTACCCCAAAGTAGGGTGCAGCAAAAGGATGTGCTTGTTGCCAAGTTATTTCTATTGATAACATAGTAGTATCTATGTCATCAATAGATAATAGAGTTTGCTAATAGATATCAGTAGTGGCTAAGGGTTTGAATACCCTCAAGTAAAATTCAAAGAAATATTTTTAAAGATGCAAAAATATATTAATGGTTTTTAACTCTTCCTTATAACAAACTAAGCCCAGTTCATACTACTATAAACAAATTTTAAAATCTACTTTCTCACCTCTCATTCACATTTTTTCCCAGTGATCAAACATTTTAATCACATAGAAAAGTACCAAGAGTAATATAACAAACATCCATAAATCCATCAGGGGATAATAATGAATGTTAACCTTTCATTATATTTGCTTACATGTTTTATTAAAGAATTAAAATATTACAGTTGCTCTTGAAACCCCCTTCTTACTGCTTCTAAATTCTATTCTGCTCCTTTGCTCCCTAGAGGCAACCACTACCTCCAAGTAGGCATGTATTCTTTTTGTCAATTACTTGAAGACATCAAGCTCTTTCTTGCTTCAAGGCCTTCCTAAGCGCTGTTATCTCTTGCTGGTATGCTCTTCTCCACTCTCTTCACCTGGGTATCACCTGTTTGTCCCTCAGGCTTCAGTGGAAATGCTGCATATTCATAGAAAGCTTTCTATCCTCTCTACCCAAACTGTACTCATCCTGTTCCATCATGTTTTCTAATGGTACCCTCTCATTTTATACAACAGTACCTATAACAATACTTATCTAGTTGTATGCTTACTTGTATGTGTATTGCTTGTTTATTTGTGAAGCCCAACTACACTATAATATTCATGGGGGCAGAGACCATGTCTGCCTCATTCACCATTGAATACATTGCACTTAACCCAGTTCCTTACACGGAGTAAGAAATAGATAAATTTTTTAAAGGACAAATCAAAATAATCTGACAATCAATATAATCCATAATAAATTCTCAATATTTGGTTACAATCATAAACTCAGCCAATGTACTTTTACATTTCATTTGAACCTCATATGTGGCATTCTGCAAATAAATGACAACTTGAAGCATTGGGTAATTAAGACTACAAGTTATACTATATGCCTTGTAGGAATCTAAAGCACTAAGATATATATATTAATTTTATAGGTGATATAACTGTGTTCCCACAGATTTTAATGTTTTAAAAAATCTTAATTGGCAGTAATTGCACTATTTACATGTTAATGAACAACACCTGGCCCAAGCTGAGTATAAAGAGGCTGACAATGTTTTTCTCTCTTCTTCCTGGCAAAGAACTAAGCATATGCAATTTTAAAGAGACCTGCCTGCCAGGAATAACATATTCATAATCGGTAGGACAATATGAAATCAGTTTGCATGTTTCACCATTCTCAAATAAAATGCATAAAATTTTTCATGTTTAAAAGCTTTATGATTCAAAGAGGACCTTATTTCCTACACTTGGTGATTATTCACAATCATTATATTATTCCTGTCAATGAATGTGCCAGAAACTGGCTAAATGGAAGCCCAAGTGGCCTCCTATAATAACAGCCCAGTTCCTGGCTTAATACCTTGAAAAAACTGAGTTTCCTTTGAAGTCATTCAAAATCTATAATTAAATATGTTAATTTCCTGGTTCTACTATCCTATGATATTCTAAATCACTGCAGTTTTGATTCCATTTCCCCCTACAATCCTAAAACCAATTAAAAGGTTTTCAAAAATGACTTCCAATAACAGAAATTTCTTCCACTAACAAAGAACAAAAATTGTTCTTCCTAAATTTTGTATATCATCACCTGTGAACCAACAGATATTAACAAGGACCACAAGAAGATGAAAAAATAAGAACGAAGTTCTCCAATTGTTTGTTTTCCTAGAATTGTATCTTACCAATAGATATAACAAAGTTTCACACTGCTATTCTATTTCCAGATATAGACAAACCAACCAACAAGTAGTTATTGAGTGCTTGGTATCCTCAGTGTTATAAGTGCTTTGTGGAGGGAATAATGGATGTATGAGTAGAAGAATTCACATAAAGATGTTTATAATATAGTTCGTGGTTAAAAATACAAAAAAAGATTTGCACAATGGCATTGGTTTTTGTGACCTAGGGATTATTTTCAATTCAGAGGAAAGAGAGTGTATTCAGGCAAGTCTTCATGAAAAACCATGTGGAGTGAGGGTGGGAGAAAAAATTTAGTGTCTTCCATGTTCCGGGAAATATGCTAGCTGCTTTATCTCATTTATCTTACTCAAAGTCACAGAATTACTAAGACCTAGTAAGAACTGGGACAGGAACCCAGATATGATGATATGTGTATTTCTCCAGATATGATGATATGTTTATTTTTCTCTCGGCTACATGCTAGCCTTGAAGGATGGCAAAAACAGATAAGGTGAGAAGAATAACATGAGTAATGGGAGAAATAATTTTGAAATGTGTTGTGCTGAGGAGATTATTGCAATAGCAAATACGTTGAGGAGTCATAGAAAATAACATCAAATAGGCATTAATATAAGTAATATATAATATTTCTAACCTTGAAAGCCTGGAAAAAGTTTGAAATTCAAAAGCAGAAATTCAAGTCAAATGAGTTATGTGGTAAAATGGACATACTAGTATTTCAGAGGCTGATAAGATTTTAAAAAGTGAAAGAGGAATGAAGTATCTATGGACTAAGCCTCCAGACCTGCCCTGGCACCAGATGGAAATGCATAGCCCTTGTGCAGTGAACTCAGTGTGTGTCCCTGCTGGATATCTACAATGGCCGTGAGCCCTGGATAAATGTCAGTGGCAAGCAGGCTTCAGCAACCATGGGGCTTTTGGTGCACCCCAGCACTGCCCCCAACTCAGCCACAGTACTATACTGACTGTGGTAGTCCCTGGCATAGGGCACTCCCCTAGCACCACAATGGCCACAGCCATCCCAGGCTTAGGGACCAGAGGGCCTGCCTAGAGTCTCTGGAAGGGTTTATTATTTAAAAGCATTCCCAGGCAAAGTCAATTTAAAAAGACTGGAATAAGTAACTATTTCTTCAAATATACGAATATCAACATATGGCCACAAAGATCAAGAACAATCAGAGAAACAAGACATTATTGGGGAGACAAAATAAAGTGCCAGTGACTGGTCATAAAAGAAACAGAGATATACAAACTACCTGGCAAAGGATTCAAAAGAACTATTTTAAGGAAGCTCAGCCACATTAAAAAAAATACAGATAAATAATTAAAATAAATGAGAAAAACTGTAAGGTAACCAGAATAAGAAATTTAACAAAGAGATAGAAATAATTATTAAAGAATCAAAGATAAATCCTGGGGCTGAAAAATACAATGAAAAAAATGCAATAGAGAACATCAAAAACAGAATTGATCATGCTGAAGAAATAATATGTGAACTTAGATTATTTAAGAATATCTAGTCAAAGCAGAGAAAAAAAGAATTAAAAGGAATGAAGAATGTCAATGGGATTTATGGAACAGCATTGAAAAAGCAAATATTTGATTCATTGGATTTTAAGAGGGAGAGGAGAAAGATAGAAGAGTACAAAGCTTAAAGAAACGATAGCAGAAAACTGTCCAAATCTTGAGAAAGATGTACATCCAGGTGCAGGAAAGTCAAAGATTTCCAATCAGATTCAATCCAAATAACACTACCTCACAACATATAATCAAACTGTCAAAAATCAGAAACAAAGAGAGAATCCTGAAAGCAGTAAAAGAAAAGAAGCAAAGAACAAATAAGGAAGTTCCAATACACCTAGCAGCAAACTTGTTTGCAGAAACGTTACAGACTAGGTGTGTTAGTCCACTTTTGCATTGCTATAAAGGAACACTTGAGACTGGGTAATTTATAAAGACAAGCAGTTTATTTAGCTCATGGTTCTGCAGGCTCTACAGGAAGCATGGCATCAGCATCTGCTTCTAGTGAGGGCCTCAGAAAGTTTACAATCATGGTAGAAAGCAAAGGGGAAGCTAAGATATTACATGGTGAGATCAGGAGCAAGGGTGGGGGAGGTACCATTTTCTGTGTTAAATCTGTTCTCGTGTTGCTGTAAAGAAATACCTGAGGATAGGTAATACATAAAGAAAAGAGGTTTACTTGGCTCATGGTTCTGCAAGCTGTACAGGAAGTATGGCAGCAGCATCTGCTTCTGGTGAGGGACTCAGGAAGCTTACAATCATGGCAGAAGGCTAAGGGGGAGCTGGTGTATCACATGGTGAGAACAGAAACAAGAGAGGGCAGGGAAGGTGCCACAGTGTTTTAAACAATCAGATCTTGCATGAACTCAGGGCAAGAGCTCATTCATTACCATGAGGATGGTGCCAAGTCATTCACGAGAAATATACCACCATGATCCAAATACCTTCCACCAGGCCCCATGTCCAACATTGGGGATTACATTTCAACATGAGATTTGGAGGGGACAAATATCCAAATTCTATCACCAGGGTAGAGCTGTATGATACATGCAAACTGCTGAAGTAAAAGAACTGCAAGCTAGCAAGCTATCCTTTAGTAATGAACGAGAAGTAAAGACTTTACCAGACAAATGAAAACAGAGGAGTTCATAACCACCAGATCTTGTTTACAAGAAATGCTAAAAACTAAAGGAAAAGAATGTCAATGAATAACATAATATCATCTGAAAGTATAAAACTCACTGGTAAAACCAAGTACAGAGTCAAATTCAGAATAATCTAATACTATAATGGTGGTGTGTAAGTCACTTATACTTTAGTATGAAGGTTAAAAGATAAAACTATTAAAATAATAGCTACAATAATCTGTTAAGTGCTATGCAATATAAAAAGATGTAAATGGTGACATTAAAAAATCAAAATGTGGGAGGGGAGTGTAGTAAAAGTATAGAGTTTTTAAAAATTATCATCAAAGTTAAGTTGTGATAAGCTTAAAATAATCTGTTATGACTGCAAGATATTTTTTGTAAGTATCATGATACCCACACAGCAAAGACACACAGTAGATGCAAAAAAATACAAAGTAAGGAATCAAAATATACCACTAGAGAAAATCACTTAACCACACACACACACACACACACACACACACACACAAAAGAGAGGAAGGAAGGTACCAAAGAATCTACAAAACTACTAGAAAACAGTTAACAAAATGGCAGCAGTAAGTCCTCACCTTGAATGTAAATGGATTAAATTCCTTAGTCAAAAAACAAAGTGACTGAGTGAATAATAAACAACATTCAGCTACATGCTGCCTACAAGAGACACATATCACCTGTAAGGACACATATATACTGAAAGTGAAGTGGTAGAAAAAGATGCTCCATGCAAATGAAAGCCAAAACAGAGCAAGAGGAGCTATAATTATATAAGATAAAATAGACTTTAAGGAAAAACTATAAAAATAGACAAAGAAGAACATTATATAAAGATAAAGAGGTCAATTTAGGAAGAGGATATAACAGTTGTACATGTATGTATACCCAACATCAGAGTACCTAAATATAAAACGCAAATATTAGTAGAGCTGAAGGAGAAGATAGACTGCAATGCAATAATAATAGGAGACTTCAACACTCCACTTTCAGCAATGGACGGATCAACCAGACAGAAAATCAATAAGGAAACATCAGACTTAAACTGCACTCTAGGCCAAATGGACCTAACAGACATTCAGAACATTTCATCTGACAGCAGCAGAATGTGCATTCTTCTCAACTTCACATGGAACATTCTCCAGGATAGATAAGTTAGACCATAAAAACCAGCCAACAAATTTAATAAGACTGAAATCATATCAAGTATCTCTTTTGACCTAAGTGGTATAAAACTATAAATCAATATGAGAAGAGACTTCGCAAAATTCACAAATACACAGACATCAAGCAACACGCTCTGGAATAACCAATGAGTCAATGATAAAATTAAAAGGGCAATTTAAAATTTTCCTGAGACAAATGAAAATAGAAGCATGAAACACAGCATGCCAAAACCTACATCATACAGCAAAATAATTTATAAGAGGAAAGTTTATAGCAATTGATAACTACATCAAAAAATAAGAAAGATCTCAAATAAACAGCCTAATATTGCCTTAAGGATTGGAAAAACAAGAACAAACTAAGTCCAAAATTGGCAGAAGGAAGGGAATAATAAAGAACACAGCAGAAATATAATAGAGATTATAAAAACAACTGAAAAGATTAATGAAACAAAGAGGTTTTTTTTGAAAAGATAAACAGAATCAATGAACCTTTAGCTAGACTGAGAGAAGACTCAAACGAAAATCAGACATGAAAAAGAAGACATTAGAACTAACAACACAGAAATACAAAGTTTCATGATATGATTATGAACAATTATATGTCAACATATTAGATAGCCTAGAAGAAATGGATACACTTTTTGATACATTCAATTCAATTATTCAGGAATAATGAAGTAATAGAAAATCTAAACGGACCAATAGAGAGTAAGGACATTGATTCTGTAATAAAAAGTCTCCCGTCACAGAAGAACCCAGGACCTGATGGCTTCACTACAAAAATCAGACAAGGACACAGCAAAAAAGAAAACCCCAGATGAACACAGAAGCAAAAATCCTCAATGAAATACTAGCAAACCCACTTCAAAAGTTCATTGAAAATATTATTTACCATGATCAAGGGGATTCATCACAGGAATGAAAGAATGATTCGGGGGCGGGGCAAGATGGCCGAATAGGAACAGCTCCAGTCTCCAACTCCCAGCGCGAGCGACACAGAAGACCGGTGATTTCTGCATTTTCAACTGAGGTACTGGGTTCATCTCACTGGGGAGTGCAGGACGATCGGTGCTGGTCAGCTGCTGCAGCCCGACCAGCGAGAGCTGAAGCAGGGCGAGGCATTGCCTCACCTGGGAAGCGCAAGGGGGAAGGGAATCCCTTTTCCTAGCCAGGGGAACTGAGACACACAACACCTGGAAAATCGGGTAACTCCCACCCCAATACTGCGCTTTAAGCAAACAGGCACACCAGGAGATCATATCCCACACCTGGCCGGGAGGGTCCCACACCCACGGAGCCTCCCTCATTGCTAGCACAGCAGTCTGTGATCTACCGGCAAGGCAGCAGCGAGGCTGGGGGAGGGGCGCCCGCCATTGCTGAGGCTTAAGTAGGTAAACAAAGCTGCTGGGAAGCTCGAAGTGGGTGGAGCTCACAGCAGCTCAAGGAAACCTGCCTGTCTCTGTAGACTCCACCTCTGGGGACAGGGCAATAACAAACCCAGCCGAAACCTCTGCAGATGCAAACGACTCTGTCTGACAGCTTTGAAGAGAGCAGTGGATCTCCCAACACGGAGGTTGAGATCTGAGAAGGGACAGACTCCCTGCTCAAGTGGGTCCCTGACCCCTGAGTAGCCTAACTGGGAGACATCCCCCACTAGGGGCAGTCTGACACCCCACACCTCACAGGGTAGAGTACACCCCTGAGAGAAAGCTTCCAAAGCAAGAATCAGACAGGTACACTCGCTGTTCAGAAATATTCTATCTTCTGCAGCCTCTGCTGCTGATACCCAGGCAAACAGGGTCTGGAGTGGACCTCAAGCAATCTCCAACAGACCTACAGCTGAGGGTCCTGACTGTTAGAAGGAAAACTATCAAACAGGAAGGACACCTACACCAAAACCCCATCAGTACATCACCATCATCAAAGACCAGAGGCAGATAAAACCACAAAGATGGGGAAAAAGCAGGGCAGAAAAGCTGGAAATTCCAAAAATAAGAGCGCATCTCCCCCGGCAAAGGAGCGCAGCTCATCGCCAGCAACGGATCAAAGCTGGACGGAGAATGACTTTGACGAGATGAGAGAAGAAGGCTTCAGTCCATCAAATTTCTCAGAGCTAAAGGAGGAATTACGTACCCAGCGCAAAGAAACTAAAAATCTTGAAAAAAAAGTGGAAGAATTGATGGCTAGAGTAATTAATGCAGAGAAGGTCCTAAACGAAATGAAAGAGATGAAAACCATGACACGAGAAATACGTGACAAATGCACAAGCTTCAGTAACCGATTCGATCAACTGGAAGAAAGAGTATCAGCGATTGAGGATCAAATGAATGAAATGAAGTGAGAAGAGAAACCAAAAGAAAAAAGAAGAAAAAGAAATGAACAAAGCCTGCAAGAAGTATGGGATTATGTAAAAAGACCAAATCTACGTCTGATTGGGGTGCCTGAAAGTGAGGGGGAAAATGGAACCAAGTTGGAAAACACTCTTCAGGATATCATCCAGGAGAACTTCCCCAACCTAGTAGGGCAGGCCAACATTCAAATCCAGGAAATACAGAGAACGCCACAAAGATACTCCTCGAGAAGAGCAACTCCAAGACACATAATTGCCAGATTCACCAAAGTTGAAATGAAGGAAAAATCTTAAGGGCAGCCAGAGAGAAAGGTCGGGTTACCCACAAAGGGAAGCCCATCAGACTAAAGGCAGATCTCTCAGCAGAAACTCTACAAGCCAGAAGAGAGTGGGGGCCAATATTCAACATTCTTAAAGAAAAGAATTTTAAACCCAGAATTTCATATCCAGCCAAACTAAGTTTCATAAGTGAAGGAGAAATAAAATCCTTTACAGATAAGCAAATGCTTAGAGATTTTGTCACCACTAGGCCTGCCTTACAAGAGACCCTGAAGGAAGCACTAAACATGGAAAGGAACAACCGGTACCAGCCATTGCAAAAACATGCCAAAATGTAAAGACCATCGAGGCTAGGAAGAAACTGCATCAACTAACGAGCAAAATAACCAGTTAATATCATAATGGCAGGATCAAGTTCACACATAACAATCTTAACCTTAAATGTAAATGGACTAAATGGTCCAATTAAAAGACACAGACTGGCAAACTGGATAAAGAGTCAACACCCATCAGTCTGCTGTATTCAGGAGACCCATCTCACACGCAGAGACATACATAGGCTCAAAATAAAGGGATGGAGGAAGATTTACCAAGCAAATGGAGAACAAAAAAAAGCGGGGGTTGCAATACTAGTCTCTGATAAAACAGACTTTAAACCATCAAAGATCAAAAGAGACAAAGAAGGCCATTACATAATGGTTAAGGGATCAATTCAACAGGAAGAGCTAACTATCCTAAATATATATGCACCCAATACAGGAGCACCCAGATTCATAAAGCAAGTCCTTAGAGACTTACAAAGAGACTTAGACTCCCATACAATAATAATGGGAGACTTCAACACTCCACTGTCAACATTAGACAGATCAACGAGACAGAAAGTTAACAAGGATATCCAGGAATTGAACTCATCTCTGCAGCAAGCAGACCTAATAGACATCTATAGAACTCTCCACCCCAAATCAACAGAATATACATTCTTCTCAGCACCACATCGTACTTACTCCAAAATCGACCATGCAATTGGAAGTAAAGCACTCCTCAGCAAATGTACAAGAACAGAAATTATAACAAACTGTCTCTCAGACCACAGTGCAATCAAACTAGAACTCAGGACTAAGAAACTCAATCAAAACCGCTCAACTACATGGAAACTGAACAACCTGCTCCTGAATGACTACTGGGTACATAACGAAATGAAGGCAGAAATAAAGATGTTCTTTGAAACCAATGAGAACAAAGATACAACATACCAGAATCTCTGGGACACATTTAAAGCAGTGTGTAGAGGGAAATTTATAGCACTAAATGCCCACAAGAGAAAGCAGGAAAGATCTAAAATTGACACTTTAACATCACAATTAAAAGAACTAGAGAAGCAAGAGCAAACACATTCAAAAGCTAGCAGAAGGCTAGAAATAACTAAGATCAGAGCAGAACTGAAGGAGATAGAGACACAAAAAACTCTCCAAAAAATCAATGAATCCAGGAGTTGGTTTTTTGAAAAGATCAACAAAATTGACAGACCACTAGCAAGACTAATAAAGAAGAAAAGAGAGAAGAATCAAATCGACGCAATTAAAAATGATAAAGGGGATATCACCACCGACCCCACAGAAATACAAACTACCATCAGAGAATACTATAAACACCTCTACGCAAATAAACTGGAAAATCTAGAAGAAATGGATAATTTCCTGGACACTTACACTCTTCCAAGACTAAACCAGGAAGAAGTTGAATCCCTGAATAGACCAATAGCAGGCTCTGAAATTGAGGCAATAATTAATAGCCTACCAACCAAAAAAAGTCCAGGACCAGATGGATTCACAGCTGAATTCTACCAGAGGTACAAGGAGGAGTTGGTACCATTCCTTCTGAAACTATTCCAATCAATAGAAAAAGAGGGAATCCTCCCTAACTCATTTTATGAGGCCAACATCATCCTGATACCAAAGCCTGGCAGAGACACAACAAAAAAAGAGAATTTTAGACCAATATCCCTGATGAACATCGATGCAAAAATCCTCAATAAAATACTGGCAAACCGGATTCAGCAACACATCAAAAAGCTTATCCACCATGATCAAGTGGGCTTCATCCCTGGGATGCAAGGCTGGTTCAACATTCGCAAATCAATAAACATAATCCAGTATATAAACAGAACCAAAGACAAGAACCACATGATTATCTCAATAGATGCAGAAAAGGCTTTTGACAAAATTCAACAGCCCTTCATGCTAAAAACGCTCAATAAATTCGGTATTGATGGAACGTACCTCAAAATAATAAGAGCTATTTATGACAAACCCACAGCCAATATCATACTGAATGGGCAAAAACTGGAAAAATTCCCTTTGAAAACTGGCACAAGACAGGGATGCCCTCTCTCACCACTCCTATTCAACATAGTGTTGGAAGTTCTGGCTAGGGCAATTAGGCAAGAGAAAGAAATCAAGGGTATTCAGTTAGGAAAAGAAGAAGTCAAACTGTCCCTGTTTGCAGATGACATGATTGTATATTTAGAAAACCCCATTGTTCAGCCCAAAATCTCCTTAAGCTGATAAGCAACTTCAGCAAAGTCTCAGGATACAAAATTAATGTGCAAAAGTCACAAGCATTCTTACACACCAGTAACAGACAAACAGAGAGCCAAATCAGGAATGAACTTCCATTCACAATTGCTTCAAAGAGAATAAAATACCTAGGAATCCAACTTACAAGGGATGTAAAGGACCTCTTCAAGGACAACTACAAACCACTGCTCAGTGAAATCAAAGAGGACACAAACAAATGGAAGAACATACCATGCTCATGGATAGGAAGAATCAATATCGTGAAAATGGCCATACTGCCCAAGGTAATTTATAGATTCAATGCCATCCCCATCAAGCTACCAATGAGTTTCTTCACAGAATTGGAAAAAACTGCTTTAAAGTTCATATGGAACCAAAAAAGAGCGCGCATCTCCAAGACAATCCTAAGTCAAAAGAACAAAGCTGGAGGCATCACGCTACCTGACTTCAAACTATACTACAAGGCTACAGTAACCAAAACAGCATGGTACTGGTACCAAAACAGAGATATAGACCAATGGAACAGAACAGAGTCCTCAGAAATAATACCATACATCTACAGCCATCTGATCTTTGACAAACCTGAGAGAAACAAGAAATGGGGAAAGGATTCCCTATTTAATAAATGGTGCTGGGAAAATTGGCTAGCCATAAGTAGAAAGCTGAAACTGGATCCTTTCCTTACTCCTTATACGAAAATTAATTCAAGATGGATTAGAGACTTAAATGTTAGACCTAATACCATAAAAATCCTAGAGGAAAACCTAGGTAGTACCATTCAGGACATAGGCATGGGCAAAGACTTCATGTCTAAAACACCAAAAGCAACGGCAGCAAAAGCCAAAATTGACAAATGGGATCTCATTAAACTAAAGAGCTTCTGCACAGCAAAAGAAACTACCAGCAGAGTGAACAGGCAACCTACAGAATGGGAGAAAATTTTTGCAATCTACTCATCTGACAAAGGGCTAATATCCAGAACCTACAAAGAACTCAAACAAATTTACAAGAAAAAAACAAACAACCCCATCAAAAAGTGGGCAAAGGATATGAACAGACATTTCTCAAAAGAAGACATTCATACAGCCAACAGACACATGAAAAAATGCTCATCATCACTTGCCATCAGAGAAATGCAAATCAAAACCACAATGAGATACCATCTCACACCAGTTAGAATGGCGATCATTAAAAAGTCAGGAAACAACAGGTGCTGGAGAGGATGTGGAGAAATAGGAACACTTTTACACTGTTGGTGGGATTGTAAACTAGTTCAACCATTATGGAAAACAGTATGGCGATTCCTCAAGGATCTAGAACTAGATGTACCATATGACCCAGCCATCCCATTACTGGGTATATACCCAAAGGATTATAAATTATGCTGCTATAAAGACACATGCACACGTATGTTTATTGCAGCACTATTCACAATAGCAAAGACTTGGAATCAACCCAAATGTCCATCAGTGACAGATTGGATTAAGAAAATGTGGCACATATACACCATGGAATACTATGCAGCCATCAAAAAGGATGAGTTTGTGTCCTTTGTAGGGACATGGATGCAGCTGGAAACCATCATTCTTAGCAAACTATCACAAGAACAGAAAACCAAACACCGCATGTTCTCACTCATAGGTGGGAACTGAACAATGAGATCACTTGGACTCAGGAAGGGGAACATCACACACAGGGGCCTGTCTTGGGGAGGGGAGAGGTGGGAGGGATTGCATTGGGAGTTATACCTGATGTAAATGACAAGTTGATGGGTGCAGCACACCAACATGGCACAAGTATACATATGTAACAAACCTGCACATTATGCACATGTACCCTACAACTTAAAGTATAATAATAATAAATAAATTAAAAAAAAAAAGAATGATTCAACTTGTGCAAATCAGTTAAATTTGATACATTACATTAAGAGAATAAAGGACGAAAACATATGATGATTTCAATAAAAGCAGAAAAAGCATTTGGCAAAATTCCACATCCTTTCATGATAAACAATTTCAACAAATTAGGGATAGAAGGAAAGTACCTATATTATTCCTCACACTGCTATAAAGACACACCTGAGGCTGAGTAATTTATAAAGTAAAGAGGCTTAGAGGCTTAATTGATTCCGAGTTCTGCATGGCTTGGATGGCCTCAATAAACTTACAATCATGGTAGAAGGTGAAGGGGAAGCAAGGTATATCTTACATGGCAGCAGGAGAGAGAGAGAGAAGGGGGAAGCATCAGACACTTATCAAAATGACCAGATATTGTGAGAACTCTATCATAAGAACAGCAAAGGAGAAGTCTGCCCCCATGACCCAATCATTTCCCACCAGACCACTGCCCCAACATGTGGGGATTACAATTTGAAATGAGATTTGGTTGGGGACACAGAGCCAAGCCATATCAGTACCTGAACAGAAGAAAGACCACATATGGCAAACTCATCTTTACATCATACTCAATGCAGAAAAATTGAAATATTTTCCTATGAGATCTGGAAGAAGACAGGAATGCCCACTCTCATCTCTCCTATTCAACATAGTACTGAAAATTCTATCCAGAATAATTAGACAGTAGAAATAAATAAAAGGCATCCAAATTGAAAACAAAGAAGTTATGTTGTTCCTGTTTGTAGACAACATGATCTTATATATAGAAAATCCTAAAGCTACCACCTAAAAGCTGTTAGAACAAATAAAGGAATTCAGTAAAATTGCAGGATAAAAAAATCAACATACACAAATCAGTAGTGTTTCTCCAACTTAATGAGTTATCTGAAAGAGAAAGAAAAACAATCTTGTCTACAATAGTTACAAAAAAATACTTAGAAATAAATTTAACCAAGGAAGTGAAAGATCTCTACAATGAAAACTATAAAACATTGATGAAAGAAATGGAAGACACGAACAAATGGAAAGATTTCCTGTGTCCATGGATTCAAAGAATTAATATTGTTAAAATGTTTATTCCACCCAATGCAATATACAGATCCAATATAATTCCTACCAAAATACTAATGACTTTCTTTACAGAAATAGAAAAAATAATTCTAAAATGTATATGGAATCACAAAAGACCCCAATTAGTCAAAGGAATCCTGAGAAAAATGAACAAAACTGGAGTCATCACCCTACTTGACTTCAAATATACTACAAAGTTACAGTAACCAAAACAGCTTGGCACTGGTAATTTTAAAAAGACACATAGACTAACAGAACAGAATAGAGAGCCCAGAAAAAAAAAATTCCATGGATTTATAGCCAAATGATTTTTGACAAAGGCAACAAGGGCACACAATGGGGAAAAGACACTCTCTTCAATAAAGTTGTTAAGAAAACTGGTATCCACACGCAGAGGAATGAAATTAGGGCCTTACCTCATACCATATAGGAAAATAAATTTAAATTTAAAGTGGATAAACTATAAAACTACCAGGAGAAAACATAGGGAAAAATCTTCATAATATTGCTTAGGCAATGATTTTGATCTCAAAAGCACAGGCAATCAAAGCAATAATAGACAAATGAGATTACATCAAACTAAAAAGCTTCTGCATAGCAAAGGAACCAATCAACAGAATGAATATACAATCTACAGAATGGGAGAAAATATTTGCAAATTATATATCTGATGAGGGGTTAATATCCAAAATATCTAAGAAACACAAACAACTCAATAGCAAGAAAACAAATTACTTGATTAAAAAATTGGCAAAAGATCTGAATAAACGTTTCTTAGAAAGACACACAAATGGCCAACAAGTATATAACAAGATGCTGAACATCACTAATCATCAGGGAAATGCAAATTAAAACCACAATGAGATATCACCTCACTCCTGTTATAATGGTTATTATAAAAAAGACAAAAGATAACAAGTGTTGGCAAGGATGTGGAGAAAAGAAAACCCTGACAAACTATTGGTGTGAATGCAAATCAGTACAGTCATTATGAAAACCAGTATGGAGATTTCTTAAAAAATTAAAAATAAGACTGCCATATAATCCAGCAATCCCAGTATGGGGTATATATCCAAGGGAAATGAAATCAGTATGGCAAAGAGATATCTATACTCCCATGTTCATTGCAGCACTATTCACAATAGCCAAGATATGAAATCAACCTAAGTGTCCACTAACAGATGAATTGATAAAGAAAATGTGGCATATATATACGATAGAATACGATTAAGCCATAAAAAAGGAAACCCTGTCATTTGAGACAACATGGATGAGCCTGCAGGACATTATGTTAAATGAAATGTGTGGAATCTAAAAAAGTTGATCTCACAGAAGTAGAGTATAATAGAATGAAGGCTACCAAAGTCTGGGAGGTTGGGAGTGCTTTTTCCAGAAGTGAAAATTGTATTTTCTGGGCAGATGTTGGTCAAAGGATACAAACTTACAGTTAGATAGGAGGAATAAGTTCAAGAGATCTATTATGAAGCATGGTGACTACAGTTAATGAGAGTATCTTGTATTCTTGAAAACTGCTAAGAGAATGGATGTGGTGTTTTTACCACAAAAATGATGACTATGTGGGGTAATGAATTTGTTAATTAGCTAGATTTAGCCATTCCACAATGTGTATATCCTTCAAAATCTCATGTTGTACATGATAAATATAATTTTGTCTGTCAATTTGAAAATAAACAAACAAATGAATAATAAAAAATTGAACAAGGTAAAATAAGATAGCATTTAATGTATCATTATGAATAATTTGTTAAAACAGTGATACGTGTCAGGAAGGAAAAGAAACAAGTAATCTCAATCATTGCTAAATATGAAGATTTTTTTTTACATTCCTTTAGATCCATGTAACTCTAACATCTATCTAACAAATGTCATGACTTTGTCAGTATGATTACTGATAGTATCATTATCACAAAATTTGATAACTTTTTATAAATCACTTTTGGGAAAAGACTTTCAAATTGTTTCTACAAATCAGAAACAGGGATCACAATAAAAAAATGCTGAAAGATTTAATTGATCCTTCTTATTCCATTTTTACCGTTATATGAATAGACTGTGGTAACAAGGAAAAAATGTTTTTACATACTTCATTTGTCAGTTTTCCAAGTATACAATGAGCACATATACAAAATCGTCTTTAGAATTGAAAAACCTAAATTAAAAATGGAAATACATGATGTAAGAAAGTAGTTTGGATTAAAGTAAGTAAAACCACTAGAACTTTCTCAATTACAGCCCAAATGAGCCAGCCAATTGAGAAATTCTTAAAAACAGAACTTTTTTTTCTTTAGATTTCTTAACAGGTATAGTTTGCTTTTGCCAGGAAGGGCATTTTTAAATTACACAGAACTTTTAAAAAACAATTATACACTCACAAATACCCACAAAAATGATAAAAGACAAATAACAAACTGGGAAATGTATTTGTAAATCAAATCCCAAATAAATGACTACTACTTTACTTAATATATAGAGTATCTACAAATCAATAATAAAAGACCAACAATCCAATATAGTAAGCAATCTGAATGATTTACAGAAAATGTAATATTACTGGTTTTTGAATATATGAAAAATGGCTGCCTCTCCTTCATAATAAAATAAATGCAAAATAAAAATACAGTAATATTGGATTTAGTGTTTATCAGATTGGCAGGATTAAAAAGTTTGATAACACCTTATGTTTACAAGTGTTTGAAGAAACAAGTACTCTCACAAACTGATAATGGGAATTCCAATTTATCAAACTTCTATGGAGGACAATTCGACAATATTTGCCCAATATCGTTAATATTTATCAAAATAAAAAATGCACAGATACCTAGGAAGAAATTCTACTTCTAGTAATTTACATGTGTAAAGGCACACACATAAATATATGAACTATAGTATGTTTTTGTAATAACAAATGAATGAAGTCAACTTAAATTTCCATCAAGAAGTACTGGTTAAATACATTATAGTACATTTGTGCAACTGGAAACTCAGCAGCTCTTAAGTGACAAAAAGCAAGATGTTGAATAGTGAATACCGTTTGCTTCTATATGGGCAGAAAAGAGGCATATATCTGCATATATGATTGTATATTTACAGAATATCTCTGTAAAGGTACTTTAGAAACCAGAGGGAGTGATGGCTTTCAGAGAAACTGGGGTGAGGGAGATATTTGCCTTTACTGTATGCCCTCTACGTTAGGTTGAACTATAATAAAATGCCAATATGCAACTTTTTTGGCATAAAAAAGCAGCAATTCCATATGGTTCAAAAAATACCAGAATAATTTCTACCATGTGCATGTGCTACCTATTACAAAAAAAGTGTCTTAATGAAAGCTGCATTGCACGAGAATGATTTTATTATTTCTTAACAGAATTACTATAGTGTCATCAAATGAATTTAAGACCTAGTCAATTGTATAGATGGCTGAAGGATGGAATGGCCAAGAGGGAGACAGCATAGTTTACTTTTTGGGAGGCAGTTGTAGTGAAGTTAACAGCTTCATTTCTAGAGTCAGACTGACTCAGTCTGAATCCTTGCTATGTGACCTTGGACATGCTAAATAACTGTATCCCAGTTTCATCTGCACAATGAAGATAGTGCCTAACTTATTAGGCTATGTTAGGACAAAATAGACATAATGGATAATGTGTTTGGAACAATGCCTGATACACAGTGCTCCATGAGTGTTAACTGCTGTTATCGTCATCACCATTATTATTGCTATTGTTGTTATTATTATTAACATGACATTCACTTCTTAGGGGTTCAGACTCATTTTCACACTTTTGTTCTCTCATTTTCCTTACAGTAGCCCACTGCAACTGTGCTTGTTTTGTGTATGATTGTCCTCAGATCCATGTCCTTAGATCATGTTTCTCCTTTTCTGCTCCTTATCCTAGCTCCCCATTCCAAGGTTTCCATATCAGCTGACTCTTCCCTTGTCCCTCCAACCTAGATGCAGTAGTGTTGCTCCCTGTTGTTGCTTATAGCTAGGTGGCTGCAATGTCCCATATTCAGCTTCTCAGTTCTTCCATGGCCTGTGTAACCAAGTTCCAACATTAAGTCTCCCTGTTTTAGTTTATATTTCTACTTTCCTGGTTAGACCTTTACTGATAGAGTAGGGTAAACACAAAGGGGTGTGATAAAGGAAGGGGGAGAGGCAGGATATAATTGGCCAGGAATAATTCCAGTTCCTGACCTGTCTTATTTAACAGCCCTTTGGGTATAAGCTAAAACTGAAAGTAGCCTCCAATGCCAGGTCTGTGGTAACTAAGCCTTAATAGTATTTAACATTTTCACTAAATCAAAGAAAGAAGTTATTTCTGTCTAGATGGTGTATATCCAATGTTTCCATCAGTAAGTGCTGCAAACTATTAATTTACAGTTTAGAGTTGGCCTAAACAGTACTGAAAGCAAATGTAAGCATCAGTAGTAATGCATAATCAATTGCATGTATTTATGACTGTTCCCTCATTATGTTCTAATGAGTTCAAGAGGCTATGCATGGCTGTGGATAGCTGGCAGGCTACTGCATCAATATCTTGGGTCTGTCAGAGTCAGCTCAGGGTTTTAGAAATGCTTATTTATATACTTCATGAAGCCAATGTGCATAAAATAAAAGGTTTGTTCTCTATTTATCCTCTATCAAATTATATGCTGTAGCTCAGTTGCAAATATATTATAAAACAAAACAATGGAAGTCATAGTGTTCTTCAGCATCCAAAAGACAATTTTCAGTTTTATGGAATAAAACACTGCATTAAAGAAGCTTTCCTAAAACCAAGACACAACTTAGTTGCTCTGCTAAAACTAGGGAGTTTTATTCTAACATTGACTTCATTACACGACAAATTTTAATGTTCTAATTGGGACTTTCCAAAACACTAGACAATATTAAATTTTAAATGATTGTCCTTTGAAATAGTTGCCAGAAAAATTATGGGCAGAAGTGAAATACATTCTATTTTTTTCTTTAAAATACCCTCAGTATGTATATAGCATTTCATATTTTAGAGACAATTTTCAATAATAACAGAATCTCTGTTCATTAAAAAATAATACTTTAGTTGAATAAAGAAAAAAATTATCTAAACACTGTATGCAAGAAAATAAAGCTGATTTAAAACATTGTGAATGGTTCAATGAAACAGAATTGTTGAATGAAACAATCTGAAGAGACTCTGTAAATATTTATTTAAATATTAGATAGAATAGAAAGGCTTCTATTCAACAACAAAAAAATAAAATAGCTGAGAGAAGGATTCCTCTGTATGAAAAATGGTATTTGTTTCCAATTTTAAGCAGTTTTAAAGAAAGTTTATTTAGGGGTTAAGTTGATTTGAAAGTAAGTAAAAGAATTTTAAAATATTGTTAAAAGTGTGTTGATGAAAAAGAATTGGGTTTGAAGTTTGAAAATGAATAGAAAATGTCTGTGTTTCTTCTTGAATATTTTGGAAATTATTTGATTTGTGAATATATTCAAGAGATGATCACAAAGATAATCATACAGCTGTCATAAAGACAAAATCATTGGGCATAAAATGGTAGTTATATCAGCATTACTGGGAAAAAAGGAGACGATAAAATAGGTGCTGATAAAACAAAATACACAAAATAACCTTTTCTCAGACCAATTTGCAAAAAAGTTTGTAAGAACTACAGATCATTAAAAAATAAATGCATAATATGTATGTATGTATGTATGTATGTGTATATGAATGCATGCATTTGTGTGTGTACTCACACCATATTCAAAGTATACAATAGTTCAACATAGGCTAATAAGATGTCTTTAAGCACTTGCTTTTGGAAATACAGAAGAATGACTCATAATTTGCATATGTTATTTATATGTAAATGAGTGCTTATAAAGTGTTTGAAAACACTTTGGCTTCTCTCAAATATTTTATACTCTCTGGCATCTTATTTCATGTCTGAATTTGCTTATCAATCCACAGCTTAAACAGAACAAGGAGATGCAACCCAGTCACTGTACTCATAATCATAAATAATTAATGGTTTCAGAATTAATACATTTTCCTGTAGAAAACTTATAAAACGGACCATTTGCTCTAAGACTCAAAAAATTACCTTAGATTAGTATTTTATCATTGTCATTTGTTACAAATGGAAAAAAGTACCTTTCTAATTAATCATTTGTATACATTAAATATAAAATCTGCCATTTTCCTCTTATTTTTTGTTATTATTTTTAATAGCTTAATTTATTTTTTCAAACAATATTTGTTCCTATTTCTTTAAAAAAAATTTTTTTTAAATTATACTTTAAGTTCTGTGGTGCATGTGCAGAATTTGCAGTTTTGTTACATATGTATATACGTGCCATAGTGGTTTGCTGCACCTATCAACCTGTCATCTACATTAGGTATTTCTCCTAATGCTATTCCTCCCTTAGCCCCCCAACCCCCGACAGGCCCCGATGTGTGATGTTCCCCTCCCTGTGTCCATGTGTTCTCATTGTTCAACTCCCACTTATGAGTGAGAACATGCGGTGTTTGGTTTTCTGTTCTTGTGATAGTTAGCTGAGAATGCTGGTTTCCAGCTGCATCCATGTCCCTGCAAAGGACATGAACTCATCCTTTTTATGGCTGCATAGTATTCCATGGTGTATATGTGCCACATTTTCTTTATCCAGTCTATTATTGGTGGACATTTGGGTTGGTTCCAAGTCTGCTATTGTGAATAGTGCTACAATAAACATACGTGTGCATGTGTCTTTATAGTAGAATGAAAATTTGCCATTTTCAAACAATATTCTTTTACTTGTGCATCATACTTCATGTATTCCTGAAACAAGTTATATTTTTTTCGTTGCTTTCAGACCCTGTATCCTGGGATTCTCACAGCAGTGGCAGCAGCTATGTCAGAGGACCTTTACATACAGGACTTTATTCAATCGCCAAAGGAAATCTTATACTAAGTGGTTTTACCTCCATTTCACAGGAGAGGAAACTAAGGCTCCGAGATGTTAAGAAACTTGCCCAAATTATACAGCAGTTAAATGGCAGAACAAGGATTCTAATGCAGTCATTTCCCGCTTCAAAACCTGCGCTTTCTCCGCTATGCTCTACTTACTAGCTCTCCATAAAATATGTACGAGGGAATGAGAGAATTGGCAGAGGAAAACAAGATAATATTAAAGCTTTAACAACATAATCCCACCCATACCCCCAGGAAAGAAGAAAAGAAAAGAAAACCAACTTCTAGAGAATGTTATGGCATTATTTATATATTTAGTCTAATGTTTTATATTACACATTTTCCGTTTATGATACTGCATAAAACAACTGATGCTTGGAGTTTCATCTGGGGCCCTAAGAAAATCTTCAATTAGCTAACCAAAAATTCAAGAATGTCTTGCAGATTCTATTTACTCAGGCAGGGATGTCACTGACTTTTTTTTTTAATTGCAATTAAAGGATTAAAATTTAAAAAAATTGAAATGTAATGCTCTGTTAACCAGAAAATCTAATTAATTAGTATACTTCATTTCCTGAAAACTGATATTAGTGAAAGCCTTATTTAGCTTGGCTTTTTCACAGATTTGTACTGAATGTGATAATGCATGTAAACAGCTTAGAGCACTGCCTGACTCATCAGTTTGTCAAACTGTTTGCCGTAACTGTTGTTCACTAGTTCATGTAACAAAAGTTTATTAAATGCCTACTATGTTCCAGGCAAAATGCTAGGTGCTGGAGATAGAGTGGTATATAAAACAACATTCCTGCCCTTGTGAAATTTATCTTTTGGAGATACAAACGTGAGGTGGTAATGTGGTTGCTATTTCATTGTTATTTTAAAAATCATTATCATTGTCATCATAATTATGTCTCAATAAACCAATGTCCAAGGATACACCATCTCTGAACTTAATGCCATGGCTATATATATCTTATCTCGCTATTAGGAAAATCTATTATATGGCAGGATATATACTCTTTATAGTTCTCCTTTAGAGAAGCTGTCTCTCTTAATCTGTAAAGCACCTGAAAGGATACCGGAAAGGATAGTGAACTAGGATTTTTTTGAGATTACAGAACAGGTTACATGAACTGTTTTATGTACTGAAATGCTAATAAATGTTTAAATAATAAATGTGTGTGATAGGATTTGGTTTGAGACTTTCTTGGACTATAACCCCATAATGAGATTTTGGAGAGAATCACCCTCAACCATCGTAAGACTTCTTTGGAACTTACCATTATTTATCAAAAAGAACCTAAGCATTCTGCATGATAAAATTGGTTCAGGTCAGTACACAACAGAAAGTTGTTGATTTGTGTAACATTAAACATCAAAAACAAACTAAACAATTTGCCTAAGAGCAAGCATAGTAAACCCAGAGTAAGGTTATTGCAAGAATATGCACCCCAGGCCAATGTCAGGCAAAATAAGACAATGATGACATGATTCTGGGGAGAAAATATAAATTTCGTATAATCCAACAAGGATTTAAAATTTCAACCACAAATTTCAATGTAATTTAAATTGACTATGTGTTATTATTGACAGCAAAATCAAGAATGGCTAGCATGGAAATAATTCTTGAAATTAATCTGATTTTCAAACCATCTGGGTGCTTCAATGAGTCCTAAATTTAAAAAATATTTTCATTGCATAGTCTTATGAACCAAGTCACTTAAAATAAGAGGAAGAATAGAAAAGAAGATAGAAGAAATTAGTGAGTTTCTATTGCACCTTAAAAATTCCAAAGTGATTTTACCCCATGAAGTGACGGTCCCCATTGATTAAATGGGAAAACTTATGTGGGAGAGGTTTAGTGACTTGGCCTATCATTGGCAGAGTATAGACCAGAATCTAGAATTGGCACTAGATCATATGGTCTCAGTGGTGTGACATCTAGAGTCTTAAACTCTAATTATTTCTTTACTACAGAATTGTGCAAATGAAACTTTACCAATAGTGGCTCTTCCTCAGGCAAGAGGCAAGAGAACATATAGCATGAGAGGGTGGGGGAAACTATTTCTGGCCCACATAATTGTAGGAAACTACCCTTCTTTAGCTACAGCTAATCTTAGCCCTCTTTCATTCATCAGCACCATGAAATTGTCAAGCTCCAAGATTTTTAATTAATCTGAATGATACTGGGCTATATGACTTTAAAATATTCCAGCAACATTTCCTTTCCTTTTCTTTTCTTTCTTTTTCTTTTTCTTTTTTCTTTTCTTTTCTTTTTTTTTGGAGATAGAATCTCCCTCTGTTTCCCTGGCTGGAGTTCAGTGGCGTGATCTGGGCTCAGTGCAACCTCTGCCTCCTGGGTTCAAGTGATTCTCATGCCCCAGCCTCCCTAGTAACTGGGATCATAGGGGTTCAACATCACACCAGGCTAATCTTAGTAGAGACAGGGTTTCACCGTGTTGGCCAGGCTGGTCTAGAACTCCTGACCTCAAGTGATTATAGGAATGAGCTGCCGTGCCTGGCTCTGTTCCCTTTTCAGGTGTGGGTCAATGTGTTTTTGTCCTAGTATTCTGCCTTGATTTCAGTTCTCCGACATGCAGCCCATCATTTTCATTCCAATTCTTCCAGGTCTCAGACAAACCATTTTTCTTCCTTACTGGCTTTTACTTACACTTTTCAGTAAGTCATACATTATGTTCATGTCTTTCTTTATACAGTTTTATCTTACCTAAAGTCAAAGAAATCCTTCCTCCCAGCCACCCCCCACCACAGATCTTCCATTTTTATTTGTTTAATTTGGGTTCTCTCCAATTCAACTCATGAGTAGAGACAGACATGAAAATAGCATCCGGTTTAGATCTTCTGGGGATTTTTAGAGAGCAAGAGGGATCTCACATTTTACCCACCAAGAATCACAAGGTCCCAGCATTATATAGAAGGGTCCTTGAAGTTCATTGCATGCAATCACTCAAAAATCTTACGTAATCTTTTTCCATTAAGGCTTGTCATCAGTGAGAATGTGAACTCCTCATACTTGTGTTGTTTAGTCTCAGTACTCTGCATTCTCTCAATATAAGTAAGCATTTTATACTATGTGTATGGTTATATAGTTCAAATAATCACATAATCTGTTAGGAGCCATAATCCACTTAATTGAACTCCCTCATAGTGCGGGTGGGGAAACTAAGGCCTAAAGAGAAAGAGAAACCTACTCAGGGTCACATACTCAGTTGGTGATAATCCTTCCTGAAAGCCACATCTTCTGCCTTGCAGGCCAGTTCTTGTCTTCTGATGTAACCTACACTTAACATATTGCCTTACCAGTATTGCTTCCCCTTTTGTAAGTACATGTTGTCTTCTATTAGATGAAGGCAAAGGTTAACCAAAGGCTGAGTTCAATCTCCCTTCTTTACGTAATCCTCCACAGCATCTACCACAAGATCTGGGACACAGCAATACTTTAGAAAATTTCATAAATATGCTCCTATTTCCTTCTCCTAACTTTCAAATTTCTCAACACATGATGATAAAACAGACTTACCAATGACTTACTAAATACTTCCCTTGTCATTTATCAATATCTTCTACTTATCATTTAGTTGACTATCTCACTAACTCCAAGACTGAATTAGCATTGCAATTAAGATTCCATAAGACAGGTGATCACTACAGACAGGTGGCTTGTCCTTCCATTTCTGAGTCACAAATAAATCACTATGTTAACAGGATAGAGAATGAAAAAATGCTTACAAATAGACATTTCTTCCAAGCACTCAAAATCCCCAATTGGTACAATTCCTGAGCTTAGGTAAGATGATATGGCACTTCAGATTACCATGAAAAATTAGAACAATTAGAAAAAATACACATCATGAAAGCTACATTCTTCCCATGATACTGATTATTACCCATACAATTTTCTACAAAATAGTTCATGAAAAGAGAACTATTATTTGAAATGTTGAAATGAACTTGCTGAAGAGGTTTTCTTTTAGTAAATGACTTTTTTAAGGTAAAAGAGAAGAATTTAGTATAGAATAAAACAGTTCAACCAATCTTCCCTTGACACTCTATTGTGAGAAATATTCTTCAGAAGAGCAGAGAATTCAGTGCAGGTGGAAGCACTGGTTCTGTAATTCACACTTTTATGACCCATTTCTTCACAGCCTAGGTCACTTAAGGACAAATATATGAACTTTAAGAAGCTAAGAGAGTTTACTCAGTGACAGCTTTAGCTAGGCTTTGGGAATGGTTTGAATTCTATTCTATAGGAATAGTGACAAGAATATCTTGGGCTTAAGCCACTTATACAGTAGAAAATTCACTGTTTAGGGAGATGAACTAGCTATCACAGATTACTAGGATACAATTATGGCATGATGATAATAATAAATTGTTCAAGAATGATAATAATAATGGCTGGGGCAGAGACTATTAGCTATCCACCAAAATCTGTTTTCTTTTTCTTCCTTGGTAATGGAGTTATAGAAATCACATGACTACTCTGCCAGAGAACACACTTTCCAGCCCCAGTTCAGGTAGGAAACTATGTGCTCACCAATGGAAGCCTTAACACATCACAAGTATACTCCTAACACTTTTTCCCCTTTCCCCTTGCTAGAATTAGGATGTGGTAGGAATAGTTTCAAATACTCAGATGATAACAATGGTTTTAGAGGATGATGGAAGAACATGAAGAGATGAATTCTGGTCCCTGCATAGTGACAGACTGTGTGCAGCAGTGTCTGCTCACACCTCATGGACTGTTACATGAAACAATCTTTGTTGTGCCATTTCGTTAGAGTAACCAAGCCTTTTACTCTAAGAAATGTAGCTAATGCATATTATATACCAGAGGCTGTTTAAACAGTTTATTACATGTGTCTGTTGCATCCATTCACTTGTGCCAAAGTACTCCTTGTACTACAGGTCATAACTGAAATGGAACTTCTCCACAAATCCTTTCTGATTTACCCTAAAGCTTCCACTGCACTTGAACTTATTTGCCTCTTTCTCACAGGACTTCTGATTTTCTAACCTCATATTATAAGCTCTGTTTTTCTATATCTTATTTCTTCTAGCAGAGCAAGCTTCAAGAGAGTAAGTTCATACCTTATTCTCCTGTGTAACCTGTAAAGTACTGGTACTGTGCCTCTCTCAAGAAGTGCTTATTGACTGAATGAAGGACTGGGACATTTGAGCTTCATGCTGTTTGTCTATAATCTAGTGTTGCAGCTGAATAAGCCCGGGGCAAGCACACATTTGTCATGGTCAACAGAAGCAGAAAAGAATCTAGCACCCAGAATCTATAACAGGTTGAATGCAAAACAACTTTTACCTACAATCCAGCTATCTTATATTTTATGTCTTATGTTTCCAGAATTTCGTAGTAACGAAGAAGATATAGGAAAGTATTGGATGATAGTTGAAGAGTTTACATTCTACTTATGACCAAGTCCTAACTGGATTGTGAAAAAATGCTCATTGGTAACAACTTTTGTCCTCTTGCAAAGTCTTGCTAGAGTCAAATGCTAACAGGCTAAGTACTATTTTGAGTCTAACACCTACACTGTTAAATGAAGCTGCTTTTCTTTTACTTGTCTTCATATCTCACAACTATTCCTATAATATGGTAGACATCTACATGTTATATTTGGTACTAAAGGGCAATAGGCATTGGTAAAAATGGAAATACAAGTGAAATTTTCAGAGAAATTAATTAGATGGATGTGTTATGACAGAGTCTGGCATGATGCAGTGATCATTTGAGCTAAAGCTGATCCTCAAATAAATTATGTAGAAACAAATAAATATACTGACCAATTTGCACATGGGATCTTGGGATGGGATTTATTATTATTTTTTTGATCATTCTAAATCAATGTAAAATAGGAAAATTGGCGCAAAGCAGACTACATAATTTTTTTTTGTCTTTGTGTTTTGATATATCATTATCACTAACATTTCTTAATTCCTTTTGCCTGGCAAAGGGGAAAATTAAAATACAAAAGTTGAAATACTAAAAAGTAACTTTTACCTATGGACCCCAAAAGACTAGTATGTGAGTATACTACTCTTATAGATTTATTTTTTTCTCCTGAAAAAAATTTTAAAATTTACAAAAGTAATATAGGTTTCACACACAAATTTAGAAACAATATTAAAATGCTATACTAAAGGTAAAATTCCGTAATGAATGAAAAAAAATCTTGTCACACAGAGGTAACAATCATAAGCAATCATAATCATAACAATTGAGTGGATATTCTTCTCATTGATTTAAAACATAACTATGTTTTTCAAGAAATTATGATAATCACATAGATACTGTTTTATTATCAGCTTTTCCCCACTTAATATATCATGAAAAATATCCCATGCCAGTTTTCCAAAGCATTTCAGCTAATACTGCATAATGCTGTACGGTATAGGTACACCATGATTTATTTAACCAGACCTACATTATAGGACTTCCTTCCTTTCTTTGTTTGTCTTCATGCCTTCACATTTATTTCATTTACATTTAACTGCACAAAAATGTTAGGGTGAAATAGTTATCAATGATTTAATAAAATATTTTTTGAGGAATTTGCTTTTTTGACAAAATTTTTCCTAAAAATTTTTAAGAGAAAATTTCAAACTCCAAATTGTAAAACAGTTTGATTAACTGTCTGGTGATGGGAAAGGAAAAAAAGAAAAATAATTGCTGTTTATTTAATGCAGCTGATTAATGGTAAATGAAGCAACTGTCATGGTTCTGTCGGCATCTATTTGTCTTAACTGCTCTATTCACTTTACACATTTTCTTTATGCACTTCATAGACAGCCACAAAAAAAAAAAACAACATTACATGTGGTTAGTAACCACCTGATGGAAGGAAGAACCAAACAGGCTAAGTAAAAGAAGGAGTGCCACATACGTGCCTGTACTCAGGCAGTCTGCGATGAAAAGTGTGCTATACCTAATTCCCAATAATCTTACGATCTTTGCACCCAGCTTGAGAGGTAACAGCATTTTCCATTTTACAGATTAAAACACATTTAGTTTCCAAGATGTTAAACTGTCTAAGATCATATAGCTGGTAAAGGGCAGCAGCAAAATTGGAATCACGAGTGTTTGGCTTCAAAATTTATGCTCTTAACTACTGCAAAGTTGTTCTTATCATGTCCGGATAAAATCAGAGGAGGATATCATATTTTGAATATTAAAAACACAATCCATATACTGTGTGATACTACTAATGTGCAATATTACTTCTTACCTTTTCACACTTTAATGTCAGATTCATGTTCCTCTTTAGGGTAGTATGTTGGCCAACTTGAGAATTTCCAGAAATAAATTAATCCTACATCCTAACCCTTGCCTTACCAAAAATAAAATTTTAAAAAGGACAGAGATTTCTCCCGCATTACACAAAGGTAACTTACACTGAAGTAAAAATGATGAAATGGGAATGTGATGAGACACAGGAAATAAGGAAAATAGTATTATGTTATACATTGATTTTGGATTGTATGATACCCTGTTAGTAGAAATCAACAAATTTCTCTTCCATACATAAGCTGACTTTCTTTTCTTTTCTTTTCTTTTTTTTTGACAGAGTCTCACTCTGTCACCCAGGCTAGAATGCAGTGGTAAGAACATATTTAGTAGAGACTGGGTTTCACCATGTTGGCTAGGCTGGTCTCGAACTCCTGACCTCAAGTGATCCACCTGCTTCAGCCTCCCAAAGTGCTGAGATTACAGGCTGGAGCCATCGTGCCCAGCTTGTCTCCTTTTAGGTGGAAAACTGGATAGGACATATCAATTTCAAAAGATGTAAACAATTCAGATTTGCTACTTCTGCACATTTTAAGTTTTAATCCTGTGGGCTATAATATCCATGATTGAAAATAAAGAAAAGAAGCAAGCATTAATTATGCAAATGTTTTTCCTTTTGACTCTTTCTAATCCCCAATTAACCACCCTTTGCATATATGTGTGCATAATATACTTCAAAAATATTATTTCAAACATGCATTGATATTTAATAGGTGATTCTTACTGTAAAGAACGGGCCTTGTCTCATTCAGAAGGGCCTGTGGTGTAGGATGTAGCCTTCAGGTGTGCCATTGAGTTTACATTAGTTTGAAAATTATTCAAAGAAAGAAATGGTAATTATGCTCACCAAATTAACACAGTTAAAAAAAATAAATTCAGTGCTGGTGAAAGTGAGTAATAGGTCCTCTCATACATTATCGGTTGTAACATAAATTAGTTAAGTTTTTCTGTAAATTAATTTGTAACCATATAGCAGAAAATTTTTAAATGTCTATTCTGTTTGACCTATTATTTTATTGCTGGAAGCTCTACTGCTGAAATAATTTGAAATGTAGGCAAAGATACATGCAAGAAGTGCTCAATGTAGAATTATTTAGAGGCTGGGCACAGTAGCTCAAAACTGTAATCCCAGCACTTTGGGAGGCCAAGGTGGGCAGATTGCTTGAACCCAGGAATTCGAGACCAGCCTGAGCAACACGGAGAAACCCCCGTCTCTACTAAAAATTGAAAAATTAGCCTGGTGTGTTGGCAGACACCTGTATTTCTAGCTACTCAAGAGACTGAGGTGAGAAAATCACCTGAGCCAGGGATATCGAGGCTTTAGTGAGCTGTGATGGTGCCCTTGCAATCTAGCCTGGGCAACAGAGTGACACCTTGTCTCAAAAAAAAAAAAAAATTATTTAGAGTGCTAAAAAATTGAAGACACCCTAAATATCCATTGTTAGAGGAATATTTAAGTAAATTATGAACCATAATAGAGTCATTAAAATTATTTCCAAAAAATTATTTACAGATGTTAGAACTTACATGTGGCAAGTGTTAAACAAAAGGCAAGATATAACATTACATAAATAATATGATCCAAATTATGTAAAAAAAATTCAGAAATCTGAAAGAAAATAAGCCAAAATGTTAGTAGTTGTTCTTTCTGGGTTGTGACAGAATAGTTTCCCCCCTTGCATTTTTATACTTTTCTCTACTTTCGAAATGTACTTGTCTGTACTTCCTACATTTTCTAAAATGATCATCTATTTTCTCAAAAATTAGGAAAAATAACTTTTAAAAATGACTTGACATAAAAAGTTTAGAATCTAAGTTTTATTAACAGGACCAATATTTGTGAAGGTCACACTTTTTGCTCACTTCCACATCCCTTGGTTGTTTCTTCCATTACTGGTGTTTTTTTTAAAAAAAATGTTTCTAATAGCAAAAATGAGTCAGTTCTCTCCAAATTACAGATTCTTTGCAAGAGTAAAGCAAACCAAGAAAGATGAACTTGCTAAAACTTTTAGGCAGGTTTTTAAATTTTCATTTGTTTTTTTTTTTGGGACAGAGTCATGCTCTGTCATCCAGGCTGGAGTGTGGTGGTGCAATCTCAGCTCACTGCAACCTCCGCCTCCTGGGTTCAAGCAATTCTCCTGTCTTAGCTTTCCGAGTAGCTGGGATTATGGGAGTGCACTACTACACCTGGCCAATTTTTGTATTTTTAGTAGAGACGCGGTTTCACCATGTTGGCCAGGCTGGTCTCGAACTCCTGACCTTGTGATCTGCCTTCCTTGGCTTCCCAAAGTGCTGGGATTACAGGTTTGGGTCACTGCGCCCAGTTGGTTTTTAAAATTTTTATCAAGCCTACCTGGATTACTTTCACTTTTCTAGCTGAGACATTTGCAAGTACTCAATAAGAAAGTGTAAATACTGCTCAAGCAGCCCCACAACAAAGGGACTTGTCATGCTAAACCTGGCAGGGAGTGAAAACGCCTTTATTTTGCAGTGAAGTGAATCTGAGGAAATCCTGTGTGAAAATTTTGCTTGGGGGCCCTAAACAAAACACAGATATTTGGCTTCTATCCAAGGTCTGTGACCTTCCCAGTGGTCAAGGTTCGCATTTTTTTTTTATATATATATATAGAGGAAGCCCTGAATATGGGATTGCCACCAAAGTCAATAAAAATATCTTCTGCTTTTGAAAGAAGTGTCAATCAGATAAGCAGCGTGTCCCCTTATTATTCCAAGAAGAACATAGTTATAATGCCAACTCAGAGCTTCATAGCTTTACTGCATAAAGAAATTAACATACAACTTAAAATACCTTTGGTCTGAGTTAACTATTTGCAGGTTTTCCCTCTTTAAGAAAAAATACATTTAACACAGGCTTAAAGAATAAATAAAAAGAGGTAAATTATGATTTACACTGCAGGTCAATCCTTTATATGTATATATTTCAACAGAAGACAACCTTTAAAATATGAAGGGCCCCAGTGCTAGAATTTTCAGATGACATAAGGAAAGTAGTGAATTAAAACTTATGATAAAAAACCAGGAGTCATGGCCAATTTAAGAGTAATTAGCAAGAAATGTAACAGATGTTAAAACTTAATATAAAAAAATTTAAAAACAGGTTTTAACAAACATTTACACACAGTTATTCAACAATGTTTTCATTTCTAACAGTAAATGATCTTAACCTAGGATTAGTTTAAGAAATACCACAATCCTTCTGCTCTGATATTAATACCTAAGTATTTATAATAGTCATAGGATACATGAGAATATCATCTTATTGAAACACATTTCTTACAATTCTAAGATCTATTTGGCACAAGCATGGAATAATAGCAGTGTCCGCTCTATGCTATACTCCTAGTATAGTTGTTATTATTTGTTTTAGCCACAGCTAAATAAAACATAAATTTCTAGTGAGCATTTGCAATTTATGAGTCAAGAACTCTCTGAGAAGATAATTTCATGTACTTTCCACTTGCCCTTTTATCAATATTAAACAAACAGTATGTTTTACTACAACTCATTTCTGACATTTATCAGTTGCATTTATTTCTCTGCCAACCTCAGCCTTGTCAGCAGGAGTTCAGTGTGACAGCAATGGCAGTTCATGCCAATTAGATCCTTTTAAAATAAATTTCTTTTTAGCACTGTACACATTTGAATAGATCAAAAAAAGTAAAGAATAATTATTAAAGAGGCTGAGGGCAAGGAACTAATCCATCCTGTACATGCCTATATTTCTCCTTATTTAACAACACTGACTTCCAACTAAACACAAGAAAGAAAAGAAAGGAAGAAAGAAAAAGAAAGAAAGAAAGAAAGAAAGAAAGAAAGAAAGAAAGAAAGAAAGAAAGAAAGAAAAAAGAAAAGAAAAGAAAGATGCAAAATGCATCCTGAGTGTAAGCTGTTTAGTGGTTTGAAACATACCACTATATTTATATGTTGTTTGGAAACAATATTGATAATTAGAGTATATTTCCAGGACTTTAATTAATAACAAGTGATAGAACTCATTTTTTCATGAATTATTATGAAAGTAGTAGATGGGAAATTTTTGTCCTGAGGATTTCACCCACACTCTTCCCACACACATATGTACAAGTCCTCTAAAAAATGGCTTCAAGAAAGTCTCCCCCTCTTTTATTGAACAAGACAGCTATGCAGCCTGCCATCCTGGGCTAACAGCCAGAAGAAGATTATGGCAAATATAATCACCTTTGCAATATTAAGGAAAACATGAAACTGGCACTATGATTCAGGGGCTTATTTCTTTCCCTCTAAATATGATACCACTTTTTAAATTTTTATTTGGGAAATGGTTTTCTGCAAGATGTATCTAAAAAAAAAGAGTTGTTTTCTTTTCAACAAATAGCTAGAGGTGCTGAGAGATTTCCTGTTAAAACTGTATAAGGCATTCGACTACTTAAAAGGGAATTTAGTGCTGATGAAAGATGCCAGTTTGACAGTCATGGAAAATGAAGGAAGCATTCTTTATTCCCAGAGCACATCATCTCAAAATGAGGAATCATCTCTTATGGTTAAGAGGGTCACACCCTATTGTTTAATATTCATTGAGAGTACACACATGCTAGATGATGGAAAGATACACATGAGACATACTCTGTGTCCTTTAAGACATTACATTCTTCAAACCACCATATTCCTCATCTCAGGGGCATAGTATACATAGACCAGTGGCCTCTACTTTAAAAGGGACCAAGGCAACAAAAGCTAGTGGGTGAGGGATTCGAATGAAGGACAAAACAGAGCTTAGTTTGGACAACTTCACTGTTTCCTGTAAGTGTTCTCACTCTAAACTTAAAAGTTAGACCTGCTTGGGCTCTTAGCTGTATGGTATTTGTATTTATAATCTGTGGGCAATATTCATCACAAACCCTATCTATGTCTACCCCATCCCTCCCAAAGTTAAAACATCTTCTTAAGTATTTATTCATTGTGTGTCTTTTGATAGTTCATAAAACCTGGGAAAAATTATTCAGCCCCCGTACCTCAAACATAGGACTATCGGTGGCACTTGGGACACCTGTGTAGTTAGGTGATCCTGGCTTAGTGTAAACTAAGAGTGAGCATGGGAAAAAAATATAACATCTCCCACGGGAGTTTATTTGCATTCATTAATTGAATAGAAAGTAGCAGGAAGAGGTGTCTGAGGACATGTGTCGTATGCAAATTTGTGGTGGGAAATGTGTGGGGCTAGAGATGAAGAAATAAGGACGTGGCTTGGCATGACACATGTCCTCTGCCTGGCTTTCTGAGTCCATACATGATAAGTGCAGCTGACAAAGGTTGAAGGAGTTCATGAAGAACCGAGCATAAGTGGTGCTGCTTCAGAAACTGAGTGAAAACATTTGACACAGAACAGGGGAGAGGGGCAGTCTCTCCATTTCTGCCTGGTACATAGTATGGCTCCGGCAACACAGTGAGAACTGAGAAGCAGTAGCAACATCATGCATTGAGAGATGGGTGGCTTTGGGAGTCCTGAATAGGAAAGGGTTCACTCAAAGAGGGTACCATTAGTTATGGCAATGGCAATATTAAGGCCACTTGGATTTCTTGCCATGTAGTGATCATCAACATAATTTTTAGAATGGAAATCATGAAAACATTGACCTTGAACATGTGAGATACTTGGTGACCTCAGAAATAATTGGGTCAACTCAGGTTGCAAGAGGCTGTGATCCTGCAAATTGCAGGGGAAAGGCTGTTTACTGGGATGCTAGGTAAGTCTGCGTGTATACTCATTTGTTCCCAAATTAATGAAGGGCTATGGTATTCGTATAATGAAGAAAAAAAATCAAAGCTTTTTCTAAACAGGTTGTGGAGCCGATCTACCACCATTCCCACCTCTTATACACACAAGGATTTTTACAAAGTTTGGACATTGAACTCCACAAAACCTCTGCAGGGGGGCTAAGAGCATCACCTGTATGTCATAAGCCACTGGAGTTCCATGCCGGCTTTTGTTTGCTTATGTTCCATGTTTTTAGATGTGTTTTCTTTTTTAGCTCCTGGGGGTAATGGGCTGTGATGATTTAGTGCAGGGCCAGTCCAGAGTTGCTTTTGCCTTAGTCAAGGACAATTTTTGAAGATCTGCATTTCCCTTGTCTTTTTACCTTATCCCCAAAGCAACATTCTCACTACTTTATTCTCTGTGTCTTGAGTGCTCTATCTCTGGAGACTGTTTCTTTAGTTTCACAACCCACTGCACCCTTCCTCTTTCCCTAGCCTAAATTTCTTCTTAGGGCTGAAACTAAGAGCTTCCTAGGTATCCTCTCTCTGACTCTCTTTCTCAAAAGTTCTGAACAAAACCTCAAGCACCTGAAAGTTCAGCTGATTTAAGGGAGCTCATTGTACAAGCATCCCATGGGCTGCACTAAATATTGAAGTATGTATGTGTGTGATGAGAAACGGTACTCAATGACTTGCAAATTTGGAAGCGGCTTCTTTTTCATTATTATATTTTATTCATTAGCAAACAGAAGGCTGAGACTTTAACAAACTTTGTACCAACAAAACTGTGTTATATAAGGAAATTCACTCACTGTTTATCCAATGGTCCAGAGAAAAAGCAAGTTTACAATCTATTAAGGCATGATGAAGAAGAACTTCGGAATTATCTTTAAAACAGAGTGGTACTTCAAGGATTCTAAACCTTGGAAGTACTTTAATAGAGGATCCACTGCTGTTTTCAAACAATGAAACCCAAAGTTGACATCCTGAGAACTAATCATGTAACACGTTACTATTAAACTTCGAATGTTCTGGCATTTATTGCATTATTAAAATTGTGCCCTCTGTGAAGTCAACTGAGTATAGTGTGGACAAAAAAAAAAAAAAAACAAAACATTAAAATAGGTCATGGTATGCAGCAGTCAATGACTTTCTACCCTCTCCAAATATATGTTTGTCTCAGAGAAATATTTCACTGACTAGCACTTTGTCACGGGGCTCACTTCTCATTACCATTTCAAATGTGCTTTCTGTGCTCTGAGGTACCTCTTGGCTGCTCCAGGGCTTTGCCGAGACACTAAAAAGTTTAGTTGCAGTGCATAATATACAATGCAAGCTACTAGTATGAATTTTTAACAGTGTTTTGTTTTATCACATTCCAGAGTCCCTCGAGATACAAGAAGTGGGGGAGGCCTTATTTATTTATTTATCCCTCCTCCCCCTCTTTTAATGCAACTCTTGCCATTGCCCTGGGTGTATATTCATAACAAAAACTTAAACAAAATTTGGGCAAATGAAAACACATGCATCTTAAGGCAATGGTCAAAACAGAAATAACTGCCTTGATGAAGGCTTTAGTAGAGGCAAAATGAGATAAATAAATAATGTTAAGGGAGTCATAATTATATCTGAATAGACCAGTGTTGTGTAATGTTCAATATAGTGTCAGTTTCTTAGTCAGCAAAAGTTAGAGGTTAGTCTGATGAGGTGGTTAAGAGCTTGGGCTCCAGACTCAAACTGCCACTGCCTGTGTTTGAGTACAGGCTCTGTAATTCACTTGCTGTCTGATCACCCACAAAGTACTTAAGTCTTCTAGCTTTGGTTTCTTCTTTCATAAAATGGGAATAAAAACGGTATCTATCTCATGTAAAGATTACAAGAATTTACATATAGAAAGCCCTTTTTTGAGACAGGGTCTGGCTCTGTCACCCAGGCTGGAGTGCAGCAATCTCGGCTCACAGCAGCCTCCACCTCCCGGGCTCAAGCGATCCTCCCACCTCAGCCTCCTGAGTATAAGGGACCATGGGCCTTCATTACCACACTGGGCTAATTTTTGTATTTTTTGTAAAGACGGGGTTTTGCCATATTGCCCCGGCTAGTCTTGAGCTTTTGGGCTCAAGAGATCTTCCTGCCTCGGCCTCCCAAAGTGCAGGGATTACAATTGTGAGCCACCACAGCCAGCCAGAAAGCTTTTGAAACAGTGTCTAGCAAACAGTAAGTATGCCATAAACTTTAGATGTTATTATTATCATCGATCATTAGTCAATGTAAGAGGAAAAAAATGGTTGCGTGCATTTTGACCATTAAGGCACATCTTTTTAAATAAAAAATAACTAAAAAGAGCCGACAGAAGGTTCAAGGGAAATTATATGTCCTGTAATGACAGGTGGAAATTAACAAAAGCCAACAGCTAAAAGTTACGTATGCAGAATGAGTTAAATTGAGAGATTTATATGGGAGAAAGTTGAACTTCTAAACACAAGCTAAATCAGCTCAAGAGGTGTTTACTAATATTCTTTAATGATGGATCTACAATTGGTTATGATCCCTCTAGCTCTGGAGAAGCATTCCGTGGAAAATCCCCACACTTTCAAAAAGTCTCTGCCCAGAAAGATACTGAGTTGAATGAACAACAAGGTAGGTTTTATGCAGCAATGCTCATGTTCTTTGCAAGATATTGGAGCCATAGTGTTAAACTGAACATGATGGACTCTGTAGTCCATTTCAGCTTTAGCATCCTATGATTTTTTGACTCATAATATTTCTCATATTTTATTACATTACTTGCATCCTTGAAATCTTTCATTAGCTTTCAGTTAGAACCCACAAAGAGTAACTCCTTACCTCCAACTGTCTCATTAACCTTGCTTAACTTTTCTTTTTTCCCTAGTTCTCTACCTTACAGTCACTCCTCCTATTTCTAAACCATATCCCCAAATATAAATAAGTACACAAATAATATTGTATACTTTTGCTCTTATTATTGAGAAATAAGCCATTTATATTACTCTTCAACTTATCAGGGGCTTTGGCTGCCACTGACAACTTTATCTGAAGGGAAATTATGGGAGTTACTGTAGATTATGTCCTTTCTATCAACCCCTGAATATAAGTGGTCACCAGTCCTGTATATCATACCATCATAATAGCATGCTAATATTAACCGTTTATTATTACACACTCATGTCAGGCACTGTGCCACATCACTGTAGCCTCAAGGAAGTTAATAACTTGCCAAAAGCCACATCGATAGACAGTAAATGGTATTGCTGGTGAGAAAAGAAAAACAGCTCTGACCAATCTGAGCTCTGTGAGGTCTGCAGATCCAGAAAGACATGAGTATGAGACTTCAGTAATGCCCCCCGCCATGCCTGCGGCAATTGTTGTCATTTTGTTTCTCACTAGCTGCCTCAACCAATATATTCGTATTCCTGGAATTTTGATGCAGAAAAATGTATAGTCAATCCATAGCATATTTTATGTTATGATATTAAATTAATTAATTAATTAATTAATTTTGAGATGGAGCACTCTCTTGCCTAGGTTGGAGAGCAGTGGTGCGATCTCAGCTCACTGCAACCTCTGTCTCCCAGGTTCAAGCAATTCTCCTACCTCAGCCTTCTGAGTAGCTAGGATTACAGGCGCCTGCCACCATGCCCAGCTAATTTTTGCAGGTTTAGTAGAGACGGGGTTTTGCCACATGACCCAGGTTGGTCTCAAACTCCTGAGCTCAAAGCAATCCACCTGCCTCGGCCTCCCAAAGTGCTGGGATTACAGGCATGAGCCACTGCACCGGCCAGAGTATGTTATTTTAACATAAATTGTTGGTAAACACCTCAGGAACTGCCTCTACTTTCCCCTTTAAAAAAAAAAATCCACTTGTAACTGCTGCTAAGGGGAGTGTATATTCAGGGCAACTTGGATCTATGCTCCCACGTTGCAATCCTCAAGCTTGGCCCAAATAAACTCTTTACTGGCCCAAATGACCTCTTTACTAATATTAATTTTGCCTCAGCTTCTTCCTTTTAGGTCAATACTGGAATTAAAAGTTATTTCTGGGAGACTCCAAAGTTCATGCTCACAGTGGTGATGTGGCTTCTCCCCGTCATCTTATTTCATCTTCCACAATTTTAGTAAACTAATATTTCTCATTTAAGCCAATGAAATAACCTCTTAATCACCCAGCTTGTCTCCAGATTTAACCATTCCTCACTCAATCTTTATTTCAGGATGCTGTTAGATTTAGCTTGCTGAAATGCAAATGTAATCATGTCACTTATATGCTCCCCACTGCCTTCAGAAGAAAGTCTGAACTCTGCAGATAATATAAGAGGGCCCTTCATAAAGTAGTCTCTGCCTACTTCTCTGCCCTCACCTCCCCGACAGGCACCTTTCACTCTGGTTAAACTAAACTATCCTTAGTTTCTTCAATAATTCCATGCTCTCTCATGCCTCTGGATTTTTGTACAGTGATTCCCACTGCCTGAAAAGCTCAACCTCATTTTGTGACCTGGCCAACTTCTGTCTGTCCTTTAAAACTTCTCAGCACACAGGAGGTACTCAGTAGATATCTTTTCACTAAAACATTTATAACAAAGACTGCCTTCTTTGTAAAATTAAGGGATAGAGATGAACATGGGTAAATACAGTAATCTGATTTGCTAAAATGCTATAAAAAGTACATTTGGGGGCTACGCTTCTAGAAATTGTTTTCCCAGCCTTGACCTCTCATCTGTGAAATGCTGCCCAGTGAGCAGATCATAATTATGAAATATAATGTTTAGATATTAGGCAGTAGAATCCTTGCTATATTCATTAAATATATATTAGTTGATATTTATAAATGTTTTATATATGTATTACAAAATGTTAAAATACATTTCTGCCCTATGAATGAATTTGTTACAACATCAGGCTCTAGCTTTTATTAACCTCTTACCCTAAGTGTTAATATTTTCCATCCTATTGGGAGCAATAGGACACATTTCCCACATTAGCTTCTAAGAGGTCACTGATTTGTTTTCAGTTTGTCTGGTCACTGAGAGTTGGCATAGAGTTACCTTCATAAATGATTCAAGTTAATGGGAAATATTAAAATTAAAGAAATAACAGCAAAAATGGGACTTCATAAGTGAAAAGTGATCGTTGGAATATCACTCCACAGGGGAGTCATCCCACTTAGCCATTTGTTAAAAGTAGCTTCAAGGACATAGGGAAGAGGTGTAGCTGTTTCAGGCCCAATAGGAATGCTTTTGGAGGGGATGAAGTTGGGTTTAAAATATGTAAGGGTGGGCTATGGAAGGGCTCATTATAGCATTGCCAATAAAATAATTTTCCGTGGACCACAGGTGGCTTAGAGATTTTGGCTTAAGGAATAAGCAGGTGAAAATTAATTACAATTCTATGTCATACCATTAAAGCATGTTCAACATAATTTGATACTAAGAACTGTTGTCTAAAATATGCCGTATCATTCCCTATGTCTACATCAATTCTATGTGAGAGTACATATATGCATGGATGAGAAATATATTTGTTATTATGCAGGAAAATAAGACCACCCCCATTTTTAAAGTACCATCTATCTTCCCCCACTCCCAGGTCCCGTTTTGCTGTTAGTGCCTAAACCCCTCTTTGAAGTAGGAGAAATTGTTTCCTAACAACTCTTACTTTAAAAACTTTATATCTTCCTTCTCATTCTCTCACCTCTTTCCTCCTTCCTACACTGCTCACTTAAGTACTCTTTACCAGTCTGACCACTATCTTTCATCTGTATATAATAGGAAAAATAAAGTCTTGATTTTTTTTAAGAAGGGAAAGTTTACTTGTACTTTTCTACCTCTTGTATATCCAAGACCTAGAAAATTTATAAAGATTAAAAATGCAGTACAACCACCTAAATATTCTATACCAGTGTCTTATTTGCCTGACTGCTGGTCTGCCTTTCTCATGAGACTAGACAGCTCCTGATAGCGGGATTTAACATTAGTCCTCTGTGTTCTCACTTTCTAGAATCAGAATCAAAACATGTTAAAGCTGGAAGAGCCCTTGCCAATAATTGAATCTCTACATTCATAGACGATGAAATTGAGGTTCAGAGAAACGAAATTACCTGCCTAAGAAAACAAAGAGTCTCCACATTATTTCTTGGTTTGCTACTATTTGATCTTTGCTTTCCTCCCACGGCTTTGTTTTTTTGAGTTTGGTTCTTTACTGTCACTCTCACAGTATTTGTTTTGGATCTTGGCTCTTTATCTGGATTTGAACTGTTACACTACCAATGTCAGTTTGTTAACCTCATGACTTATGATGTCATTCAGGTTATGTTCCTGGGCTTCTCACCTGCTTCAAGCTGGTATAATCTAGATTCTTGTCTGAGCTCTGGGTTTTGTCATCCAGCTATTACATACCGATCTTATTTTCTCTGTTTCTTTTTTCTTTTGAGACAGAGTTTCACTCTTGTTGCCCAGGCTAGAATGCAATGGTGCGGTCTCAGCTAACTGCAAGTTGTGCCTCCCAGGTTCAAGTGATTCTCCTGCCTCAGGTTCCCAAGTAGCTGGGATTACAGGCATGAACCACCATGCCCGGCTAATTTCTGTATTTTTAGTAGAGACGGGGTTTCACCAAGTTGGTCAGGCTGGTCTTGAACTCCTGACCTCAGGTGATTCACCTGACTCGGCCTCCCAAAGTGCTGGGATTACAGGTGTCAGCTATGACGCCCAGACTTATTTTCTCTATCATTCCCTAATCAGTTGGTTCAGTGACACAGACTTCTAGAAAACAGAGTTTAAAAAATGACTTCTTTCACTTTAAGGCAATTATGTCTAGAGGTGAATATGGCTTCATCAGCATAGGAAACAAACGCAGAAATATTCTCTGTTTGGTGAAAATCAGTGAAGTGCAAAATGGTTTATGTTCAAACCGTATAAACACTGCCTCTAAACATATCATATTACCATCCATCCAGGAACCTTAAACATTGACATCTGAGTGAATGTGACATGAACTCCTTCATATCTAAAATGTCCACCAGGCCTATGGGATGACAAAAAAGAATTACTGAAACTCACAAAGATGTTGGCAATGAAAAAATATTTTAAATGCAGCATTATTTTAATTCTAGGTTAGGCAGAAAAAAACAGATAGAAAGAGTTTTGCAGTGTTGCAGAGATGGATGTTAACTGCTGCCTAGTTAGATATAAAAAACCAAAACTGCATTGCCAAACATTTTTCATTTTACAGATGTGTATTGGAAAAGCATCCTCCCTAATCTTATTCACAAACAGAAAATACATTGCTCACACTTAAAGAAAATGAAATCAAACAGGATAAAACATGAGCAGAGAGACTTCAGACATGTCTCCCAGGCATACCAGCTCTCAGACTTGTGAGGAAGAGCAGTCCTCTAGCTAGACAGAGATTCTTCCCTCAACTGGGCAGATGGGTTTGGGACGCGCATAAGCAATTAGTTTTTCTGCTGAAGCAGAAAGAAGACTAAGAGGAAAAGAAATGTGTACCACATCAGTATGATCCCAAATAAATCTTATCTTGCCCTGTAATCATAGAAATGCAGTGATATTTTTAGAATTTGGGCTTGAGTTTTAACAAGTTTGGAAGTTATATGAAAGAAAGGAAGAGCACAATAATTGTATTTACAGAAAATATCTGACTTTGCCTATTAATAAGACATAAACTTCAGTTTTCCATAATTTGTTTTTATTTTGAAAACTGAAGTAAAAGAAAAATATTGAAATAGATTAGAAAATGATAAAGTGAAAAGGCAAGACACAGACTGAGACAAGATGTTTTCAATGTATATAACTGACAAAGGATCAATATCCGTAACATATAAAGAATTCCTATGAGTCGATTAGAAAAACAAAAACTGCTCTAAAGAAAATTGGGAAAAGGACAAAGTGAGGCAATTAAAAGAGGAAGAGACTCCAATGACCAATAACTGAAAACATACTCAGTCCCACCTGTTATGCAAAGCAGTACAAATTAAAACCACCACACCCATTAGACTGAAAGAAAATAATAACTCTGTTAATACCAAGTGACGTGTTGGTGACGATATGGGAAAAAAGTGTTCTCTCTCTCTCTCTCTCTCTATATATATATATATGTACACGCGCGCACACACACACATATATAAACACACATATATATACACACACATATATATGTATATGTATATATACACACTATATTTATGGATATATGGAAATGAATACAATTACTTTGGAAGGCAATCTATCTTCTAATAGATTTGAAGATAAAAACCGAATTCCACTTCCAGGTATCTATCCTAGAGAAACTCCCATTTGTGTTTATCAGGAGATAGGCATAAGGAAGTTCACTGAAGCCCTGTCTGTGTGGTTAAAAAAAGATAATTTGAATGTCCTTCAGCAGAGGAAATAGATAATCTGTGGTTTATTCATACAATGGAATATTACACAGGAACAAATTGTCTAGACCTGTCTTTATCAACCAGAAAAAAATCTCAAAAACAAAGCTGTTTGAAAAAATCTATTTGTAAAACATGTACAATATTTATGCAAATTTTAGGAGCAGAAAGAGTTTTAGTAATTTATAGTTATGGGTACATGGAATGATACAAACTATGTCCGACTTTAGTAGAGTAGTTAACTCTGGGAAAGAAAGAAGGAAATGAATTTTTACCTAGGTCTTCTAAACTTTCTATCTTTGAAAAGAAAGAGTGCTATGAAGCAAATGTGGCCAAATGTTAATATGAATTGAATATTGGTTGTGTGCACAAAAATGCCATATTTTCTGCATTGTTCTTGTATGTTTAAAATGTTTCATACAGAAAAAGTGTGTGCGTGTGTGTGTGCGTGTGTCTGTGTGTGTGTGTGTGTTTGGAAAGACTAGGGAAAGAAAATAGAATAGTCAGTGTACAAAAGGGTGATGAAAAGTTCCTGATGAGACAGAAGTGTCATCATTAGCTCTGTTCTTCTGATGAAAATGTTTATTAGCTAGTTATAAAAAGTTACTATATTAAGATGAGGGAAATTAATGAAGCATTATCTTTACATTAATTTTTTTCTAAGTGAAGTACATCAATGGTCATTTAGGCATGAACCAAAAAAAAAGTTATTTTAAATTGTCTGGTCCCTGTCCTTCAGATGCAATCAGCTTCAGTCCATTTTGTTAAGTGATTGGACCTTATCTTTTTGGTACATCACAAATGAAGGAGATCCTGCTGCTTTTAGTTTTGCTTATATTAAATCCTTGATGGCTTCACAGCTGACTGACAGGAGTGGATAGGACACAGGATTGGATCCTTGAAAATTCAACCTTTGGCAATGACTTCTTATACGTTGGACACGTGGCTTGACTTCTCTGGATCTCTGTTCTTATGTCTTTCAAATGACAATAATAATATTGACCACCAAACACTACTTTTAAAATATACTTCTTTTCTTAGATGCCCACCATTAGATAAACACAGTAAGCTTATAATAATGGTGTCATTGCAACCTATAACATGAGATTCCCTTAGGGGCAAAAACCACTTATATAAGTTCTTTTGATACACCCATCAACTAAAGTCTCTTGGGAGAGGCTCAAGACTGATCTGCTTCATACTGAAAATTTTGAAAGCATAATATAATTTTAAAGTATTGATTATATTTTAAGATTGATCATCACCTAGCTTGGAGCATTAGCTATTTAATTTGCAATGAGACTTAGTAATAAACATGGCAGAACCATTGGGAAAAATTCAATCATTTATTTAACTTTCAGAATGACTGCTCAGGTATCTGAGTACAAATTATGGGTACACATTGTGTTAGATGGTTAATTTTAGAAACAGCTCAAGACCAACCCCTTGAGAGCACATTTACAGATAAATGCACAAAAAATAAAGAGAGGAGGCTGCTTATACATAGTTTAGAAACTACATGAATCTGCAAATGTACATAGCACAACATCTCTGAAATGCCTTATGTTCCAAGAAGCTGCTGATCTGTTTTCATTAGGTTAATCAGTTCCTGCTTAAAATATGTGCTGATCAGTACTCAACTGCTTAGTTGGCCACCTCAGGTGAAGCTCTAGGTGCTCATTACTAATGAAAAATTGCCAAAGAAAAGCTTAAAAATACCCATATATGGAAATATATAATTTTATAATATACATTATAATTTTACTTAGACATTAATATGTTACAGCAAAGTTAATATGCCATTTTACTTTTACATTTCAGTTCAATTTCTCTAGCAGAACAGGAATGAAGTTAGAACATGATTTTCTGTGCTTATTTCAAGGTGATTTATACTTTTCTGTTGATCAAAATAGGCACATAGTTGCCATGGAAAAGATATTTCTATGCCTAAAACTACCTTCAGAAAGTTTGTACTTGAGGGCTCAGAAGAGTAAAACCTTGTCATGTAGCTTGATACTTTTTAGTAAAACAACAATCAACACAAATAGTCAGCAAACGGCACTCTCTAAACATTACCCTCAGTTGGGTAGAAAAAGTGTTTTCCACCCCATGCCTTTCTCCTTCAGTGGAAAACACACGCACTTAGATAAACACATCATCTTTTGTCTTTTTGGTTAAAGAAAGGCAAAACAGGGAGAAAACAGATCAGCAATAGAATTTAAACTAAACCTAAACCCAGCTACAATACTTAGGGAGCTTGGATTCTGTAAATAAAAGGAAGGACTCCTGCAAAGGTAAAAAGACTTCCTCGGCATGCAACATGTGTTCCCTGTTATTAGGAAAAAGTGGACAAAACATAGCGCAGAGGAGCACCAATCATACACAATTGCTTCTGTACTATTCCTGGTAGCCTGGGGTTTCTCAAAATCTCTACATGCACAGCATAGGTTGTGACCCATCTTGGCTAGCAGGTGAGTGATGTGGCTGCCTCTTTCTGTGAATGATAAAGAAAGAAGGAATGGACTTGGAGAGGGATTTGATAGACATGGAATCAACATACCACCTACTGGTCCTTTTACCTGTGGTCAATGTTCAATATGTATTTATCACCTCAGATGCTCTCAAACCACTGTCCGCTTACTAAACAGGAAGGCATGTGATGCCAGCATCATCTTAACAGAAATAGAGGCCCTCCTTGGGGTTATACGAATTCTGGAAGATCTCTAAACGAAGACTACAGGACATATTAAGAACATGTTGAGTAACTTTGTCTCTAATGCATAATCTCTGTAGGTTGGCTTTTTTTTTTTTTTTGTAGTTTTTCAGTAGCAAGTTATGTTTGTAATTGAATGCTTAGCCTCTAGAAAGTAAATTGATTCCCTAAAAATATTCCAAAGTGTACAGCATTTAATCTCATACTTGTAGTATTATCAGGACTGGGTATAGGCAAAATCATGACAAGTGTTTCCCTTCAGTTTCCCTTAGTTTTCTAGGTCTCTTCTGATATTTCTTCCTCATAACGCCTTGAGATTTCTGTGCTCTCAGTCTACTGCCATGTAGATTTCTGTGCTCTCAGTCCATATTACCATGGCCCAATACCTAGTGTACCTTCTGATACAAAGTATATGCTCAATAAGTATTTCTGAAATGAATAATTGAACAAATGAGACACCCCTGAAGACTGACAATTCCTCAGGGCTCTGCTCAATGACAGAAGAAATCAGACGAATACGTGTGCTTGAAACAATCAAAGTCAATATGCGCATGTCACCCATCTTTACTCACAAGCAGCAGGTTCCTTTGCTGATGCTCTATTTATGAAAAGGAAACCAAGCTGGAAGTTGAATGACAATTACACTGGGCCTTAGCTTGGGATGCCTTAAGAAAACATCATAGACTGGGTGGCTTAAATAACAGACATTTGCTTTTTCACAGTTTTTGAGGCTGGAAGTCTGACATCAGGGTAACAGTATGATCAAGTTTTTCGTGTGGGGTCTCTTCTGGCATGCAGATAGCCACTTTTTTACTGTGTATTCACAGGGTGGAGAGGGAGGGAGCAAGCTCTCTGGTGTCCCTTTTTATAGGAATACGAATTTCATCATGAGGGCCATACCATCATGACCCCATCTAAACCTAATGACTTCCCAAACACCCCACCTCCAAATACCATCACATGAAGGGTTAGGACTTCAACATATGAATTTTAGGAGGGACATAATTTAATCCATAGCATACTGGTTTCATTTTTAAGCTAATTAACAAGGATTTCTAGCCCAAAGTTCATAGTGCAAGGGGACTATGTTCCTCTGTATTGAACTATACAGAAGTCCTTGACATTATACTGTTAGTCATTCCATTCATGGTCCCTTAGATCAAATGATGCTATTTCCTGCAGAATCCTACCTCTTCTCTCAAATCTCAGGTCCTTTCATCAAGCATGAACAAACTCATAGTCATGAACGCCTTTAATGCACTTTATGCTGTCATTCAGAGTATCATTTTTGCCTTGTCCAAGCTTGAGTGCAAGCTGTAACAAGTGATCATGTACTAGGTATTTTTACTGGCATACCACCCATGTTAGAATTAGATCATCAACAGTACACCTGTAATAAAAAATTAAACTTGTTCTCTTTAAGCACTGTTTCTTTAAAAATGAGATCCTGTCATTCAAGATGCATTATTTTCCACTTTTTCAAACCTGTGTGAACTTCATTAACTTCCTGAGCAGTTTTGCCAAGCATTCTGCTCATCTAGAGCCACTTGTTGTTACTGCTATTTGTAACAGCTTCAGTACTTGAGAGTTTAAAGAATGTGCTGCTTGCCACTCCATTCAGAGCCTAGAAGTATATTAACTACAGCTGATTCCTGTTGCCTCCCGCTTCCTACTCCTTTCACCATATCAACCATTTAAGAGATCTACTCCTCACCTCAGGAATCCTCGCTAGTGATTCGTCAGCCAATTTGAACAATGCATGGAGTTGTTCATTTATAAGTAGAATTAATACATTTATTCTTCACATATTTCATAAAATACTGCAACAGTCCATTGGGAGGAAATACAGATTTTTAGCTCCCTTTTTTTTCCCCAGGAAAATTGCTGTTGTTTTAAAGGATGGGTCCAAACTTGTTTGTGTTTCTTCTTCATAACCCCACAGAATTCCCGATGCAGATTTCAGCTGGGCTTCCCCACCTCTTAAGGAGTATCATTTGGTGCTTGTAGTTCCATTAACTGAGGTGCCTACTTTCTTTAGTGTTTTCTTCATTTTGTGTAGTTTAACTACGTTGAAGTTTTATATTTTATGTTCCTTTCCTCCTTCTATGCTATAGGAATGCAAGGAACAGATGCATTCAATGATTCATTATAATTAACAGCCAGAGTGAAATCACGAACTTCATCTACTTCTCAGCTTCCTTGTTTTATTCACAGGGGAGCCACATTATGCACGAGTGGCTCCTCTCACCCTCTTCTCTAGATGCACAGTTTATGTAAGAGACTCATCTTTTTCTACTTCAGTGCTGTGTGGAATCGTTAGTTAGATACAGGCAAAGCCACTCCTTTAGTGCTGTCTCTAGAGTTGATGGCACCAGATCTTTTTAGCCAAGTAGAAAGCAATTTTCAAGGGCATAAAAATAAGTGTTTTCCTATTTATGGCACACAAACTATTGTCATATTGTATTCCAGGTTATCATTTCCAATGTATTTAATCAATTCCAAAATCTATTGCCAGGCAAATAGACACAAGATGGACCCAAGTCATTCTCAAGTTCTTATAAATGCATGGGCTACAGTCTAGAGAGCTACATTTGATCACTAAGAGGAAGTTCCCCTTCTGTAACACTGCCTTTGGTGCTCCCAGCAGTAGTCTCTTGGTCTTGATGGACTGTGTGGTTGATGGGGGTGGTAATCATGGTGGAGGGGAAGGGGTGACCATATTTTTGTGCTGTGTTTTGAGTGCTTCCAGTAAAAAATTATGTACATTGATAGCTAATGATAGGTAAGGCTTTTAACCACAGGCCCTTCCACAGAACTAATATTTCATGCTGAAAAATAATATGTCGCTGATTGTGGAAACCTGGCAAATATGAATAAAAGTTGCACTGAAGGTAAAATATGCTATTCACCTGGTTCCCTGAAATAGACTGTCAATTGGTGGTGTATTTTTAGGGAAGTACCTTCAGTTAAGTTGATGCAGATGGTATTTATTTTAATATATTTACATTTCATTCTGTCTCCCTATCACTCCTGACCCCCTACTGTTTCTCAACATGAGGACCATGGACCACCTACATCAGAATCACCTGTGAAACTTGTTAAAATTACAGATTCATAGACCTATCACAGGCCATGTAATACAAAATTTCTGGGGTTGTGGCCTAGAAACTCGTATGTATAAGAAGCACCCCAGGTGACTAGTAGGGCCATTATTACTGGAGAATCACTGCATCCTTGGAGGAGATGGGGTAAAAATAAAAGAAACATGTTTAATTATTCTAAAATTTAAAAATTACATACTCTCTAATTTTCAAAACACTTAGATTAATTTTGGACTTGAGGTTCTAAAAAAGTAATGCTATACCAAATAAATAAAAGGTAATTCCCTTTCAATCTTTCACACTTTTAACTAAGACACACATCTAGCACACTGCCAGCATTTTTCCTAGACCACTGTTTCTCAAATTTTAATGTGCACACAAATCATCTGGGACTCTTGTTAAAATCCAGACTTTGATTCAGTAAGTCTTCAGTGGGCCCTAGATTTTGTTTTTCTAACAAGGTCTCAGATGATACAGATGCTGCTAGTCTGTGGACCATCCTTTGAGTAACAAGATCATGTAGCATGTAAGGGGACTCTTTGGGCTTTTAGTTTGTGTAAATTTGCAGAAACTCTGTAATATGTAATGTGTAGTAACATTATTTTCTGCAAACAAAAAGCTGCATTAAGGTCCTGTATTCAGAGCATCAGATAAGTCCCTTGGTTTTTCTTTCTCTGACACAAGTAACCTAGAGAGACTTACATTGCTTTGAATGCCCTGAGTGATTAAGGATTACAAAATAAATATAGGACCTTCGAGCAAAGCAAGGAAAATACACCAGGACTTACCTCCCTCCCACTTTTTAAGATTAGGTAGGGATATTGCAGGGTGTGATGGGGCATGTATGGAAGCACGTGGGGTAGATATCCTAGAGAAAAGTCTGGCAGGTTGGGAGAGTTATGGGTTAGTGGATAGAGTGGGGGTCAGGGAGAAGAGAGGAGAGTACAATGTTTCAGGCACCAGGAACAGGTTATACAAAGGCTTAGAAGTAATAAAACCTTTGCATGAATATGCAACTGACCAAATTGTAGCCTTCATAGAGAATATATTTAATGTATTCAGATCCAGAGGGGAGGGTAGTATGGAATTTCAGGCTTCGTGGCAATAGTACAAATACTTCTTCTTAGGGGGAGTGGGGTAGTTGGAAGGAGGTTAGGAAGAGATATGCCCCACATCATGCTAGGTATAAGCCTTGCCCATGATACAATGCAGGGAAAAAAGTAACCTTTAGTACTTTTGTCCTGCTAGGAAATTGCTGACCTGCTTTTGTTTGATTGGGAAGAAAAACGACATTGGTGGGTGTCAAGCAGCAGGTGGTGACCAGTTTCTTTAAAGACAACATATGAAACACTGAAAATTTATTTCCCAATAAACTTGACTTTCTGAGCTGAACTGCAAAAAAACTGCCATACAATAAAAGGATAAGGAACAAGGATATTTCCAATTGCCATTAAATATAATCCAAGTGAAGTGATTCACCGTGGCTCAGGTGCAGGTTCCCCATCAATACAATTTATAAGGGTTCAGCTTCCAAAACTACACTTCCATTTGACAGTAATTTCCTTTTTTATTTTGTTTTGTTTTAAGTTGACTACAATTTTCAATCACAGTTATCAGTTCATCACCTGGATGAAGGTGACCCAGCAGTCCTTCTTTATCTAATTCCTGAGATGTCCTTAGATTATCTTTCACAAGCAAAATTAACAATGATAACAGGAAAAATAAATTAATTCAAAGATGAGGGTTTATCAAATGCCATCTTCTGAGGGCTGCATTTTTTTATTAAACATGAATCAAATAATCTTTTGAAAAAAGAGATCTGGTTATCCAGAATTATCTTTTTCCCCACTGCATGACTAATTCCACAATCTTAATAAGCTTCTAATGATAAGTTTTATAAATAAAGCTGCCATCAGTTTGCCAGCCAAGTGTATTCTTGCAATATTTTTGAGATACATTTGTATTTTTAAGAGGAATTAAAATTTTCATCAAATTAATTAAAAGGAACGATGTAACATTAGCATGGTAAACATTAAAATAAGTATTTTACAGCTAAGTAATGCTAATGCTAGGAACGATAGTTCTTAAATTAACATTTCTTTATGTGTGGAAATGTCAGTGAGTGTTTTAAGAGAAAAGAGTTCTCAAAACAAATAAATTTGGACAACTTTGTGTTGAACACATCTGTATAGGTTTCTTTATTAAAGGACTTCTCAGAGCCTTTAAATATGCTAGTATGTACTCTAAGTCACCAAGAGTGGTCTATGGTAAGCAGCACTTCCTGAATATATGGGCTGTTTTGCTTTCGAGTCTAGTATAAAACTCGGGCTTCACTATAACATATTTTGGGAAATTAGAACATATTTGAAATAATAATTTACTTCTAAACTTAAGAAAGAATATAAATCTTGTTTAATCATTCCCTTTAAAAATTGTTTGTGTACAAAATACCTTCAAATCTTTCAAAACACTACTGATGTTCTACAATCAGCAACTTTCAGCGTTGGCAGTGTAGTGTGTTCGTAACTTCAGTATTGGACATGTAATTCAGGGTGATTAAACCAATTGGTCTAAGCCAAGATTACCACTTTACATGATCGATCCACAAATTGTAGACATAATTAATTGAATGTGTGTGTGTGCGCAAAACAGAAAGCATGGAGTAAGGTTTATTTGCTTGTTGTCTTCCTCTCATGTATTCTCATTCAAAAGAGAACAAATAAATGGGAGTAGTCAGAATATAGCTGTCAGAAATTGGATAAAACTGAGTTTTTCTGCAGCATTTGTAATTACTTTCAGAAGACTAGACAAGAAATGCAAGTCTCCATAAATCACAATGGTTAGGCTTGAGCCTTAAGATTCTGAGTAGGCTTTGTAATCAGCAAATTGAAAAATCTCCATGCAGCTCCATCAGTGGCATTCTACAAAATATCCTTTGGCATTATTATATATTATCAAGACAATTGTATTTCTTTGGTGGGGGTATGAATTGTGACTCATTTTATGATAGCTATCAGCGGGCTTTTTAGTACTCTGATAGATAACCTAGTTTACAGACCTATTTTACTTGTTTTAAGGGGTCTCTAATCATGTAATCACAGGTGCTTTGGAAATGGCTTTGAAGAAGGACTCTTAGAGCTGTTGAGTTAATAACATGCATTATCAACATTCCCTGCTATTTTTTTTATGCTTCTAAAACGTTCACTCTCTAAATGAGCTATTCTCGTTCTCTCTTTCTTCCTCCCTCCCCATACATGCAGGTATGTGTGCATAATGTGGGCTAAATTTGAATGACTACTCTAATTTATACATCTCTTGATATCATGCAGCCCTGGAAGTATTTTTCAAAAATTGTTAGTGTACCTAAATTTTCTGTGGCCAGCCAAATGAATACTGCCCCTCTCAATAGTTTCCAGGGCTCTTTCACTCCTACTCATCCCCATCCTCAATGACCTCTATTGCACCTCCTATCAGGTTCCTAAGAGTAACACATTGCTGATTTGGGAAAAGACCTTAATGTGGACAAAAATGAGACTCTCAAATAAACACTGTTGCTAGGATCGTAAACATATCTGGTCTTTTTGGAGGACATTTTACCAGTATTTAAATAGCAGATAGCTTCCATTGTTTTCCTATCAAAAATTAAATGTATATACCCTTTGACCCATCAATTCCATTTCAAGGGAATCTATTACTGCAGGATAATTCCCACAGGTACATAAATATATACATACATAGAATTCATTGTAGTGTTGCTCATAAAAGTAAAAAATGGGAAATCTCCTAATTGCTCATACATAGTAAAAAAAATCAAGCAACAGAGGCAGATCTATCTATACTGACATAGATATTCAAGAAGCATTGTTTAAAAAAGAATAAAGCAAGTTACAGAACACACATATAACGTGATCTCATTTACATTTAAAAAATATTACAGAAGAATAAGTATCAAACTATTATCCTTGAGCGCTTCTGGATAGGGGAAGGTGTAAAGACAAGGGGGAGGTGGAGAATAAATTACTTTTTCATTTTATATTGTTGTATGGTTTAATTTTTCTTGTTTTACAAAAAGCATATAATCATGTGTTACTTATATAATTAATATTTTTAAAGTAAAATTATCCTTCAATAATCTCCAAAATATTAGTTTCAAGAGTCATAGATTCAGGAAAAAGAAATATGAAGTATTTGCAGGTTAAATTAGGCATGTTAAACTATTATCAAGGGATACTACCCATTATTTCTCTTAAGACTTAGGCTAGTGAATTGTCTATTATTTCTTTGAGTATTGTGGCACAAAGACCCTAAGATGGCCCCCATATGTATGCCATTTATAATCCCCTCCCTTTTAGTTTGAGTACAATCTGTGACTTGATTATAATCAATAGAAGACAGCAAAGGTGGTGGGATATCACTCTCACAATTATATTACCATATACATATAGGACTTATTTTACTAGTATGTAGTAAAATTCTGCCTCTTTCTTTCTTTTTCTGTCTCTCTTTCTCTCTGCTGCTAGCTTAGACAAAGCTGCCATGCTGTGAGTAGGCCTACGGAAAGGGCCATATGACAAAAACTGAAGAACAGTCTCTAGTAGTGGAGAGTAACCCCTGGCTGACAGCCAACAGGAAAATAGAAACTTCAGTCCTACAATCAAATGAACTGAATTCTGCCAAGAAGAGCATCATGATTTCAGTCCAGTGAGACGCTGAGCAGGGGACCCAGTAGATGCGTCCAGACTCCTGACTCATAGCAATTGTGAGATAGTAAATTGTTGTTTTAAGTCCTTAAATTTGTGATAATTTGTTACTCAGCAGTGAAAGACTAACACAAGTACCTTGTTCTAATATTCTGTCTGATGTCATACTAACCAGTGGAAGACAAGAGAAAGCACTCAATCAGCTATTTTGTTTACTACTTGCTGATACTAAACTACTACCAAATGTAGACACCTGAACTTTATAAATCACTTTCTATTGTTAGCCATCATCCTATACATTTATAGTTCTTACTCACACTACTTATCCTCACACTACTCCTGTGAAATGGCCACAGATTAGGATATTGTGGCTTTAAGAGGTTACAAAATTTGCCCAAGGCGGCAAGGCTAGTAGTCAGCTATACCAGGATTTATATCCAAAGCCTGTGTTTAATGGGATAAAAAAGAATGAAAAAGAAACAATCCAATATTTGAAATCCTACTTCCCTTTCAGAAAATACTTCAAAAATATAGTAGACCTAATTCTACCTCTCTTCTCCCAAATCTGTTACATTTTCCAGCCCTCATTTTCAGTGACTTAAAATAAAAACCCAGTTCAGAGTTACTCTGCTAGAGCCTCACTACAATGTGGCTCATTATCACACAGCTTTATATATTCTGCTATTCATATAATTTCCTTTTTGATTTATACCTGAATACGGTAGTGGCTGGAAACCCATGTTAGAGGTAGTTCTGTTCCTTAATAACAGAAGATTGGTGACTTTTTAAGTTCATACAGGCTTTCTTTTAAGGAAGTAAACTCTACAAAAAAAAAAAGCCAGGAGCACAGAGTTGCATACTAGGATATGGCACTATCAATGTAATCATCAATAGGCAGGTTGAGATAAACATCATACTGACAGGATATGTAGCTGAAGAAGGCCAGAGGAGGAATGACTCGATTTTATTTTTCCCACGGGCAAAGGCAGAAACAGTGTCATGATGAACAAATTAAAGTCCTACCACAAAGCATTTGTACAATGTGCCATGCCAGAAAGCAAAGGGCAAACCACTAATCTCAGCAGATAATAATTAGAAAAAATACTATAGAAAAAAAACAAGAATACTAGGATGAATGGACGTTAGGAAATATCACTATCAATTGTGATGACTCTTCTAGAATGTGCATTTTGACTGATTTTATAGGGTGTGATTTTTCTAACCACAGGCATTTAGAATTGGCATTCAAGCACTATGAGAGCCAAGTTTAATTAACTTAACCTTCTGAGTAAAGAGACAGCCAGAGAGCAAGAAGAACTTCCAACGCCATAGCTACAATTTGCTGCAATTTGCTCTTCAAACTGCAGAATCATATGCACTGCTGTTTTTATTGCCTCTTCACCTTATCAGCCAAAAATTGTTGCCACATCAACAAAATGACCTCTGTGATCCAAGTTTTATCCTACCTATGACTTTCTCTCTTCTTTTCTGTTTTCCTGTCTGAATCAGTACAATATCTAATTTGGCACCTGAGATCAGAGACTGAGGTCAAGAGGAAAATCTTGACTTTTATAAATCACTTTCTGTATGTCGGGCACTGCCCCATGCATTTACATCCCTTATCTCAGTCCTTATTTACAGGACTCCAGGAGAAGTCCTTTGAATGATATAGGACAATACAAGAGTATAAATCAGATTATTCTCGAGGAATTAGAAAACTTCAGTTTAGACTTAGTAATTTTAGGATAAGAATGGGTAGAAAAGTATCTAAGGGGCATGTATGTGCATATGCATATAAATACACAATACAATAGCAAGTTCATGATATTTAGGAAATCCACAATCAAGCTCAAATCTCCCTGTCCCAATGTCCATCTCACTATTCTACTTTAGCTATCTTTTCATATTGGCTCAGAGCATAATCCTCAAGTGAAATACTGGATCCTTGCCTCTTGACTTATCCAAAAACCATTTAACCTTGAGAGCTGCTTCCTCTGTGCAGCCTTCCCTGATGATCCAACCCCATGAAGTAATCTTGATTGCTTGAATTTCTCCATTCTTGGTCCATTTCTATCATATGATCATCATATCATACCTTGCACTATTTACTGTTTTAAGTACGTGTGCTATCTCCTTAGCTAGACTATCTTAATTACTTGAGGGCTGGGGGCTCACAGTTCAGTGAAAAGATAAACATGCAAACAAAGTTTTTAAAACACAATGTCAATATGTTTTTTTTTTTCATAGAGATATATGATATAGAATGCTCTAAGGTGAAAAACCAAGGTGACTTACTTTGTGAAATTTAGAGATCTACAGAGGAGCTGCTATCTGAACTGGCTATTGAATAGTGCTTAGAAGTTTGTCAGATATAATGGAAGAAAACTGACATTCTGGGTAAAAGAAGCTGTAGGTCTGGAGTTGAGAAAGTGTGTGGTGTAGTTGGAGAAAAATGAATAAAGTTACCTGTAGAGTTTTAAGATGTTGGAAAGGTAGGTTGAAGCTAGGCTTTATGGAGTAAAAAGTTTATCTGAGAGTACAAAGGACAGTCATTGAGTTTCAAGAGGGGACAAGTATGGGAAGATTTGCATTGGCTAAGGTATTTATGGTGACAGTATAAAAGCTTGATTGGATTTGGGCAGGCCTGAAGGTAGAAAAAAATCAGGTAACTATTATTATATCACGTGAAAAATTATGAGAGCTGGAGATAAGGCAGAGGTGAAGAAGATGGAGAAAAAGGAATATGTTAGAAATGGAATTAGAAAGTAGAGTTATTAGAACTTGGAACAGAATTGGAGGCAGGGGAGAAGAAGGAGCCTAGAATAAATAAAAAGTGTGTATATCTTGAGAGACTGAGTAGATGTTGATGCCATTAATTAAAACAAGGCATTTGGGAAGAAGAGAGGGTACTGAATTATTGTTGGTTATGTTGAGTTTGAAAAACATACAAGCCATCTAGTATATATCCAATATGCAGTTAGAAACAGTTCTGGAAAAAAGTAGGGACTAGAGATCTAGACTGGGAAGCCACTGGCAGTGTTTTAAAAACATGGATATGGATTATACTTCTCATAAAAAGAGTACAAGGAAGAAAAGTTTCAAGGACAGATACCTGGTGAACACTGATACCTTTCAAGGGTGGAATGAAAAGGAAACATCAGTGAAGGAGTCTAAAAAGACTGGATAGCCCAGATAAATCATTTTTCTTAAGGGAACAATTGTACAATTACACTAACTTCTACTAAAAGTAGGATGAGACCTAAAATGAGGAGTGGATTTAGCCATAATCTCAACAATGATCTTTAGGGCTGTAATAGCCTAGTGGAAATAGAAGTCAAATTACATTTAATTCATTCAATAAATACTCATTTTGTGCCTACTATGTGTCAAACTTTGTTTTAGTTGGTAAGAATTCAGGCAAAATCCTTGCCCTATGGAGTTTATATTCTATTGGAGAAGGCAGATAATTAATGAGAAAAATAAGTCAAGGCATGTTAGATAATCACAAGGGCCAAAGACAAAGTTAAAGCAAGAAAAGAGAAACAGGAAGTAATTGTGTAGGTATAGTATCTGAAGCTGTGATTTTAAATAATGTGATCATGGAAGACCTCACAGAGTAGGTCATATTTGGGCAAAAGGCCTGAATAAAATAAGTAGCAACCCATGAAGACTGAGGACTAAATGGTAAACGAGGAAGTATTTATGTTGGAATAGAGAGATTAATAATGCAAATGAGAAGGCATTGAAAGTGTAAGCTCCAGAGGAGGTGGGGAGTGTATGGGATCAAAAACACAGAAGGAGAGTTGACAATGAAAAGGGGAAAGGACATTTCTGACTGTGAAACGTGTGGTAAGACTAAGTATAAATAGAGGTATATTTAATGTAGGGTGGCAGGGAATGGAGGGGACTTCATGATTGATGGCCTTATTTTTCTATGAGGTAGAAAGCAACATTTTCTGCTCTCTGTGAAGGTGTGGGTGGAATAAGTACTTCAGAGAGAATATCATTAGCACAGTAAGAAATGGGAACTAGAATGGGAGCTGACTTAAGAACCAAAATCGGGACAGGTGGGCAGTTTTAAGGGCTTGACTGAAGTTGGGTATTATGAATTTGCAGTGGCACCAGTCAATCAGGTATGTGGTTTTCTTTGGCAGAAGCAGTATAATGAGAGAAAGAAGAAGAAAAAAATGAAAGAAAACATCAAGGAAAGCTGATTAATGGTTGAGAATTGGCAAGATGGTGCAATACAAGAGTGTCAATGAGTTAATGGCTGAAACAGGGTTAGTAAGAGAGAGAGCCTGAAAAGGTTTACGAAATAGATAGGTAGCTAGGGAGGTATGAGGGCCTTGATGAGACCAGAAGTGATTCAGTGAGAGTGAAGGTGGGGGAGAAGAGGAAATGAATTGTGGAAATGGAGTGAAGGCAACAATTAGTGGCCAGAGAGAGGTCAAGAAAGTATGAAGTTAGGGTTTCAGATGAACTGCCTGTCAGAAAATAGAGGCAGATAAAATGGAAAGAAATAATGGCATTTGCAACAACTTGGATGGAGTTGGAGACCATTATTCTAAGTGAAGTAACTCAGGAATGGAAAACCAAACATAGTATGTTCTCACTTACAGGTGGGAGCTAAGCTATGAGGATTGAAAGGCATAAGAATGATACAATGGACTTTGGGGACTCAGGGGAAAGTGTAGGAGGTGGGTGAGGGATAAAAGACATTGGGTACAGGGTAAACCACTCAGGGGACAGGTGCACCAAAATCTCAGAAGTCACCACTGAAGAACTTATCCATGTAACCAAACACCACGTGTTCCCCCAAAACTACTGAAATTTTAAAAAAAAGAAAATGGAGGCAGATTATTTCAGATAGATATTTTTCCTAACAGAAAAGTAAATTTATCAGTCCAAACTAAAAACAAGGATGAGTATAAGTCTAGCACATATAGCATCATTCTTTTGGCTCAAGAAACATTAAAATGCCAAATATAAGAAGTTTACTGCAATAGGACAACAGAAAATATGTTTCATAAATACTATCTGGGAAAGAAATTTCAAAATCTTAAGACATAACTTCAGGTAAACACACAGCCTAAACTGTTGTTTGGAAAAATAGTGGGAAACATTTAAGTTTAAGTAAAGATTTTCAAAATAGAAAAACGCACTTACCAAGTAGGAAAAACTTATTCAATAAACATAGCATGAGTTCAACTGTACTGCATTAAACTCTGCCTGGTAGGATAATAGAAAAATATAAAATTGAATTGGATTAAAAATTATCTTTTTCGCAAATGGACACGTAATGAATATTTTGTACTTGGAGACTGAATGTTAGCCAACATTCTCTAAAGAAAACAAAATCATTTATTCAAGTCCAGTTTATAGTCTCATTACCTATGTAATTTTCATTATTGTTATTTTGAGATGTTCTGGCTTAATTAAAGTTATTAGTGCCCATGAATAAGTGCAAGTGTATTTGGCGTTTCATAGGTCTGTGATACTTTCATATATTTTGCATTTGACAACAGGGATCTAAGCTTTTATGTATTTACTTTCACAAGTCATAATTCTTAATTGAGATCAGGATAAGACTTCACTATAGAAACATATTCTACACTTTTATTTATGACTTTTCTGTCTTTTCTCTTTTCTTACCTGATTTGGGAATTATCTGCTATTTACAAAGCATATATACAAAACCAATTTTCTGAGCTATTATTGGGCATGACTTAAATGCACTACTTTGTGTGAAATTCTCCACCCACGGCAATAATAATCCCACACAAAAATGACTAAAATGAAGTGCTTGATTGAGCTTTTATGATTAACCATGCTGGAAACATAGACTTAAAAAAGAATAGTGTTTGAATAAGTAAAATAGAGATGTGTAACAAGAAAGGTTCTACTACTTTCACTTTCTTCCTTTTTAGGGTTCCTTGAACCCTTCATTGTATGTGGTTATTGCTTGATCTTCATTTTTCAATCTACAATTAAGTTCTCTGAAAGTGCAGGGTAACAGGTAAAGAGGAAAGAAGCAAAGTTGAAGTTTCTGCCCGTCTCTATAATTCAGTTTGGTGTTTCCTGTCAATTGTACATTTTGGATTCTTCCGGAAATGATAGCCACAAGTACAAAAGAGATAGGAAGACTGTGGAAGTAGAAAAATAAAGAAAAGAAGAAAGGAATATTTGTGTATAGAAGGCAGGAAAATACTTTGGAGGAGTTTTCCCAACTTGTATGTGTTTGTGGAGAAGTGTGGGAAGAGAAAAAGGAAGAAAGTCAGCAATGAAGTCACCATAGGAAGAGAGTAAGAGTACCCTTCTATTTAGGAACTATGAAGGAGTGTTAGGTAAGGTGGTGGGAGTTTCAGGTTTTTTTTTTAATAGGTCACCATCATATGTAATATTATCATTTTGTGTCCTACAGACACATTTTATTCACTGGCATTTCAATTCCTACTGCCAATTTTCCTTCCTTCTAGAATATAAGCTGTTTAAAGCCAAATTTAGAGAAGCAAGTCATATGAGAAATGAATCTGAACTGTCTTTCAGGTTATTCTATCACTCTCCTTGGGAATATTTTGCTTATACTTCCTTGGGACTTGTCACTCCAGAGAAATCTTGTCGCCTTAAGGCATCCTTTAAAATACAGAGGGAAAGGTCCATTACAGTACCCTCTGTATTTTAAAAGATGCCTTAAAACGCCTTGCATTTAAGTTATATACATTAGATTAAAATACCTTAAACTATTAGATGAAAATATTAGATCGAAAAACTTAAACATTATATTAAGATGCCCTAAATTCCTTATAATGCCTTATATTTAAGTGGTACATTTTACATTCCTACTACAAAAGAAATGTTATGAGTCATAACAGGAAAGTTAATTCCCAAAAGAAGGGAATACTATTCATAGCACAGTTACTCTTACTGTTCCAAGGGGTAATGAACTATACTATAATTATTCTTTTGCTTCTAAAGGTCAATATGTTAAGAATGGAGGTGTCAACATAGGGGCTTTTTATTATTTACCAACTTTTGATGGGTATCAATCAATAAAATACCATTCTTTAGCCATTGCCTCAGAAAGATGAGATGAATGTTTCTGGACACAGAATGTGTTCTGGTCTCTCTTCTATAACAGAACTTCAGATTTGAAATCTGATGTTTACAAAATTTCAGATAGTGACGTGGTAGTGGGTTGTGAAATCAATGTATGGGTCATGTAATGTACATTTGAAACAATAAACTATAATATGATAGGGTAGATTAGGATAGGGTAGAATAGAACAGAAAAAGTTAGGATGGACTAGAATAGGATAGGCTATCACAGTGCACTGCATACAGTAAGCATAAACACTGTTTCGTGAAACTTTTGTTTAATACATACACATAAATTATGTATGTACTGGGTTGTGATGAAAAATGTATTTCTTGTTATGAGCCCTGGCCATAAAAGGTTGGAAGTCACTGTCTTATGAGCTGCCTCTACATCTCACAGACAGTAGAGAAAAATTTTTCTGAGGACCACAGATATGATCAGATTATTTTCATCTGAGAGAAAACCACATTTATCATATTATCAGTAGAACAGATAATTATCAACTGGGAAAAATAATTTTCATCCAAGATGATTAAAAAATTGACAAGAAGGAACATTAGAAAATTAAAAGAGAACAAATAGAAAACTCTCTGTGAAATCAGAAGAGCAAAAGTGGAAACAATCCAAATGTCCATCAACTGGTGAATAAATAAACAAATGTGGTATCTCCACACAATGAGCCATTATCTGGCAATTAAAAGGAATTTAACCAATATATGTTATGACACAGACAAATTTTGAAAATGTGCATAGCGATAAAAGTCAGACACAAATTGACAAATATATGATTTAATTTGTATGACATCTCTGGAATAGGAAAATCTGTAGAGACAAAATGTAGATTAGTGCTACTTACAGTTGGGGAATAAGGGAGTAGGAAGATGATAGCTGAGTGTAAAGGGTTTTTGTGAGGTGATGAAGATGTTCTAAAATTGATTGTGGTGATAGTTGTACCACTTTGTGAATATAATAAAAACCATTTAATTTTACACTTTAAATGAGTGAATTGTATGATGTGTGAACTCTATCTCAATAAAGCTGTTAAAAAAACCCCAAACCAGAAGCAATCAAATATTCACCTTTCCCTAGTCACTCACAAATGAAAGGGTAGTAACTGATATACATATTAATGCATGTGCATGTGTGTATATACACGCACAAATATAGAAGAAAATAAAGAAAAAGACAAAATATTCATCTCCATACTTCAAGATAAAATTCAAATATCACACTCTGTGAAATCCTCCTAGATTTCTCCAGCTTATTTTCTTTGTGCTTCTAATGCATGCATTTTACATACATCTATTACAAGGCTTACTACATTGCACTATAATTATCTATTTATATGTCTACTTCCTTACTCTGCCCACTGATTATGAACTTCTCAAGGTCAAGGTAAATGTCTAATTATTTATTTCTGGATTCTTAGTCCTTTGACAAATGTTTGTACAATAAAAAAATTATAGTTTTGAAACAAATTCTAATAAATGCTAACAAATGTTTTCACTTTAAATTTTAGAAAGCTTTTTTTTTGACTTTTTATCTTCCAGACCCTTCAAATGACTTTACTCATTGAATCAATTCTGGACATGAATAATGACTTGAAGAAATCATTTGATGAGCTTGCTCTTACAGAACTCTTCCACCACTTGGCACTTGCCCACTACCTAACTGGCATTTTGTTTCTCTCAGTGTGGTTTATTTCAGTAATCTTAACTAATGAATTGGATTGACCATGTAGTGATCCAATCAAACCCAGGGTGATTGGCTGTCTTGACAATTGGGGAAAAATATTGATCTTATTCTGGTCAATTGGCTGAGTTATACAGAGATAGGCTAATAATGTCATCAGACTTACTTTTATCAGCATCATTAAGTCCAAGTAAGCAAGCTGCTAAGCTGTGAGCACATCTGTAATCCTTACATTCCCCACATCCTCCCCCTGTCTCTCTCCTATAAAAGTACCTTGTTCCCAGAAGGAATTTTAAAATGTTTAATAACCTAAAAGGTCTCACAAAATGGCAATGCTATTTCATACAATATCTGATGCAAAGCAAATTCAAATATTTCAGTTAATTATTTTTGAGGCATCAAATGATTCCTTTTTTTTTTTTTAACACACTGGTATATAAAACATGCTGCTCATTTGTACAGGGAAATCTTGTCATGATGGCTTGGTCTATAGATGATTAGGATTGCAACATTTATATTTAATAGTCCCAATCATATATTTATGATAAATTTTGCTCTTTCAGAAAATGTTTTCCAGAAGAAATTCCTTCCTCTTCTGAGTCAGCAGAACTAAGTTTAACCAAATTTCTTAGAAAAATTCCTCTTTTTGTAAATATGTTAACCATTTCCAATTTAATGTTTTCATCTTTTGGCTAGAGGTACCTGGTCATTTAAATATTTTTGGAGTCTAGATGAGCAATTAAACATATTAAGGTTTGGATTTGATATGGGGAACCATATGTAGGAAAACATTTATTGCTATTTAATATGTACACTATTCTCAAAATGTGTTAAAAATGTTTGAGGTTGGCCGGAGCGGTGGCTCAAACCTGTAATCCCAGCACTTTGGGAAGCCGAGGCGGATGGATCATGAGGTCAGGAGTTCAAGACCAGCCTGGCCAAGATGGTCAAACCCCATCTCTACTAAAAACTACAAAAATTAGCTGGGCATGGTGTCAGGCGCCTGTAATCCCAGCTGCTCAGGAGGAGAGCAGGCTGAGGTAGGAGAATCAATTGAACCTGGACGGCAGAAGTTGCAATGAGCCAAGATAGTACCACTGCACTCCAGCCTGGGTGACAGGGTGAGACTGTCTCAAAAAAAAAAAAAACAAAAAACAGTTTGAGGTTCATTTCTTTATTACCCTGATGATAACTGTTAAAGTGTAATGACAATATAATAACATTTTAGGTTTTGCAAAATACATGGGATACATATCACCAGTAATTTAAGTCATATTCATAATGCAGTTCCTTGAGAAAGGATCCTGCCTGGAACAAGTGTTTGGTTTTCTTATGTCCATATCCCTCTTGGGTTAATTAAAAGTGTTTTTTTATCATATCCACGTTGGAAAATGTGACATTTAACATGACCAATTTATTTAACAGAAAAAGATGAACAAATTGCTGGCCTAATATTTGTGAGACATATTTCACATATTTGTATTACACACCTGTCACATGGAATAAGAGTTGTTTGATGAAACAAAAACCACAGGAAATCAGGAAAGAAATAATGCTAAATATTTTTCCTTCAGTAAACACAAATTCCCCCTTTCCCATAAATGAAGTAAGCTTTAATTGAATGAGTGAGAGAGTCCACCTTAAATAAACCCAACAAGCAAAAATCTTGAGTTATGAAAATCATGAAACTTAGGGGCAGGGTAATTATTCACATTATAACATGACAAGATTTTCTAAAAGACTCCTCTACATAGTGACCTCACACATTAGGTAAAGCTATAAAATTATTTGCATACAGGACTTTAGGAACATATCCCATGTATGTAAAGAGAGACACCTGAATCTCAACAGAGCACTTAACAATCCACATTCTTATACCAGCTGGCAAGTTCTCAAATGTACCATGTTAAGAGAGTAGTGCTACAGCATTAAAGTTACAAGACCTGTAACCACATTATTGGAGAATGCTTTTCTGGAGCAAAACAAAAATTGAACTGGCATAAAGAAGGAAAGAGCCAGAACAGTGAAGAACACGCAGCAGTCTTTTCTCATCCACATCAGGATGGTGTAATAAATTACTCTCTTCTCTCTCATGCTGTCAGGAGAAAACGATGTTTAGATTAAACTTCTCTAAGGCCTAAAAGGATAATTTGTCAGTATTTTCCAGTTTACTACCAATGCAGTATTGATTTGCTAGGGTCCTTCTTCCTATTTTATTTAGACTAATTTAATCTGAAACAACTGAAACCCAACTTGTTGGAAAGCAAGATATTTCTTTATTTTAAGTCTCCCAGGCCCAAGGTATAAGGTACAAAAAATATACTATTTCTAGTTCTTATGGGTAAAGACCAACCACTTCGTTGGAGGCAAGTTATTAGAGAAAACCACTTTTCTCCTGAGATTTACCTTGGGCTAATTTCTTTTTATAAAATTATGGTTCTTGGGAGAACGTGATTAAAAAAAAAAAAAAAGTTCTGAATGCCAGCCCAATTTAGCAGACTCATGACTCTAGTTCTAGGCAGCTGCTTAGAAACAAGAAGTAAAACAGAAACATCTTGATAAACCTTCCTGTGGCTGAAGCTGATAAAAATGACAGTATTAGTTTGATATACAAATGACAGAGCTTAGGGACAAAACTACACTGAGGCACAAGATAAAATTACTTCCCAAATCTTTACTTCTCCCTATGCAAGTTTTACAAATGAGCAAACAGTATCCTATAACATCCAGAAATAAAACAAAAGCAACTAAAGGTTAAAATAATTTATGTATTGAGGGCAGGTAAAAAATATCAAGTACTTAGTCCATGTAGCTAGTATTGTTTGTTTACCTTCCTTATCTATTTTTTGGTTGTTTTTGTTTTGTTCTGTTATGTTTTGTTTTTGCTTTCTGGGGTACCTAAATGCCAGCTGTGGCATTGTTTTGACTGCAAATAAGTATGGGAGGACTGGTAAAAATGTCATGAGTTTATGGGTTTATGATTCTTTCCAGGTTGAAGTGCTGAACTTTCATTTGCCACTCTTTTCAACCTCTACAGAGATTTCCTCAAACTCCGACATGATTCAGGATTAATAAAATCTCACTTTAACACCTTATTCTTCCTTATTCTAGTCTTACTTTAGGTGTGACTATTCTATAGATCCATAGTTATTAAAAACTTTGATGGGATTGATTGATCAATTCTAATTGGAATGCTTTCTAAAAAATCAATTGATGAATTATTGGATAAAATATGATTATATCTTCATAAACTAAAAGTTCAATAGTTTTTACTGGAATTACTAGGCAATTTAGTCAGACGACATCTTAATTTAGGCAATGTCTTATATGAATCGGCCTATTTGACAATTTTGATTGACTTGCTTATTTTCATAAATCACTTAAAACAATACATGCATGTGCTTTTTTATTTATTTATTTATTTATTTATGGACATTCAATCAATTGGTATTTGCTATTTCCTTGTCTTAAAATGAACTATGCTGAGTATAAAGTTCTTCTACAACACTCATTTGACTAATTGTGATTGAATATGGTTGTGTCTACATGCATTGATTTGGCATATCAATTGCAACTATTTCTCCATGCACAAATTAACTTGAATATATTACCATAAGTGCCAGTATAGTCATCATAAACTGAAATGAAACAAATCCAGGAAACCAGAAAATAGGTTTGACTGATTCAACTATTAACTTAAGAGTTTAAAAACTACTGACTTTATTGAGCTGATTAAGTCTTTCAGAAACCAAACTGGCTTACAGATATAAACAAAGTCTTTAAAAATCAATAGTGCAAGAAATAGAGGGAGGATGTAGAGGAAGCAGAATAGAAAGCTCCACCCATTGTCCCCACCAAAAGGCACCAAGTTAACAGCTATCTACGTAGAAAAATACACCTTCATAAGAACCAAAAATCAGATGAGCACTCATAGTACCTGGTTTTAACTTCATATTTTTGAAAGAGGCACTGAAGAGATAGAAAAAACAGTCCTGAATTACCAAAACCCCCCTCCCCGCATTGCTCTTGGCAACAGCTGCGTGGTGTAGAGAGTATCTCTGGGCGCTGGGAGAGGGAGAACACAGCAATTATGAGACATTGAACTCAGTGCTAAACTGTTAGAGCAAAAAGGATAACTGGACCAAACTCAGCAGACAACCATCCACAGAGGAGCATTTAAACTAGCCCTAGCCAGGGAGGGAATCACTGATCTTAGAGGTTCAAACTTGAGTGGGTGCAAACCTGACCACTGAGGGCTACAGCATTCTGTGCCTCCAAGTAAACTTGAATGGCAATCTAGACCATAAGGACTGCAATTCTTAGTTGAGTCCTAGTGCTGAAGTAGGCCTAGAGACAGTGGACTGGGAGGGGCATGTAAAATACTTGAGACACCAGCTGGGGCAGCCAAGGGAGTGTTGGCAGCAAACCTCCCCTAACCCCAGGCTGCACAGATCACAGCTCCAAAAGAGACCCCTTCCTTCTGCTTGAGGAGAGGAGAGGAAATAATGAAGAGGCCTTTGTCTTGCATCTTGGATACCAGCACAGTCAAGGCAGGATAGGGCTGTGGTCAGAGTCATGAGGCCCCTGTTCCAGGCCCTAGCTCCCAGATGACATTACTGGACAAACTCTGGGCCAGAAGGGAACCTGCTGCCTTCAAGGAAAGCACCCAGTCCTGTCAGCATTCATTACCTACTAATTGAAGAGCCTTTGGGCCCTGAATAAACATCAGTGATACCCATCAAAAGCCTTGGGTGAGCCTCTGAGACTTGCTGATTTCAGGTGAGATGCAGCACACGATCAGCTGTGGTGGCAATGGGGAAAAACTTCTGCTTGAGAAAAGCAGAGGGAAAAGCAAAGGGGACATTTTCTTGCATCTTATGTACCAGCATGGTGAAGTGGGACTAGAACACCAAGCGGGCTCTTGGGGTCCCCAATTCCAGGATTTGACTATTGAACAGCATTTCTGGACCTGCCCTGGGCCAGAGAGGAGCCCACTACTCTAAAGATTGAGTCCCAAGGCAGGCAGTATTCACAAAAAGATGATTTAAAAGACCTTGTGCCTTAAACGAACATCAGCAGTAGTCTGGCAGTACTCCCCGTAGTCTGGGGTGGCGGTGACTACCAGGTGAGGTTCCTCTGCCTTTTGAAAGGGGAAAGAAGAGTGGGAAGGACTGTCTCTTGTGTTTTGAGTACCAGCTCAGCTACAATATAATAGAATGCCAGGTAGTCTTCAAAGGCTTTTTTACCTCTAGTCCCTGACTCCTGGACAACACTTCTGGACCTTGCTGCCCTGAAGGGAAGGACACAGGGCTGGCTGGCTTAGACACCAGCTGATTGTAGAGCCCCCAGGCCTTGAGCAAACATAGGCAGGAGCCACGGAATGGTTAAAGCCAGCCTTGGGTAAAACCAGTGTTGTGCTGGCATTAGGTCTGAAACAGCACAGTCATAGTGGTGGTGGCCACAGAGGTGCCTGTGTCACTCCATTCCCAGCTTTATATGGTTCAGAACAGAGAGAGAGACTCTGTTTCTTTGGAAGAAAGTAAGGGAACAGAACAAGAGTCTCTGTGTGATAATCCAGAGAACTCTCCCAGATCTTGTCCAAGACTATCAAGGTGGTACCTCTACGAGTCTGCAAGAACCACAGTATTACTGGGCTTGGAATGCCCCCTAAAGCATATATTAGAACACACAAGTCTTTTCAAATGTCTGGAAAGCCTTCTCAAGAAGGTTGGCTACAAATAAGCCCAGGCAGTGAAGACTACAATAAACACCCAACTCTTCAATGCCCAGACAACGAAGAATATCGATTAGCATCAATACTATCTAGGAAAACATGGCCTCAACAAATGAACTAAATAAGGTACCAGGGACCAATCCTGGAGAAACAGAGATTGGTGACCTTTCAGACAGACAACCCAAAATAGCTGTATTGAGGAAACTCAAAGAAATTCAAGATAACGAAAAGAAGGAATTCAGAATTCTATCAGATAAATTTAACAAAGAGATTGGAATAATTCAATAGAGTCAAGCAGAATTTCTGGAGTTGAAAAATGCAACTGAAATACTGAAGAATATATCAGAATCTAATAGCAGAATAGATCAAGCAAAGAAAGAACTGGTGGGGTTGAAGACAGTCTTCTTGAAAATACTAGTCAGAGGAGGCAAAAATAACAAAAACAAAAACAAAAACAATAAAGCATGACTACAGGATCTAGAAAATAACCTTAAATGGGCAAATCTGAGAGTTATTGGCCTTAAAGAGGATTTAGAGGAAGACACAGGGGTAGAAGGTTTATTCAAAGGGATAATAACAGAGAACTTCCCAAACCTAGAGAAACATATCAATATTGAAGTACAAAAAGATTAAAGAACACCAAGCAGATTTAACTCAAGGAAGACTATTTCAAGGCATTTATTAATAATAATACAACTCTCAAAGGTCAAGGGAATAAAGGATCCTAAAAGAGAAAAGAGAAAAGAAGCATACAATATATAGTGAAACTCCAATATGCCTGGCAGCAGACTTTTTAGTGGAAATTGTACAGGTCAGGAGAGAATGGCATGCCATATTTAAAGTGCTAAAGGAAAAAAAAGTTTACCATAGAATAGTATATTCAGTAAAAATATCCTTCAAGCATGAAGGAGAAATGAAGGCTTTCCCAGACTAACAAAACTTGAGGGATTTAATCAATACCAGACCTGTTCTACAAGAAATGCTAAAGGGAGTACTTCAATCAGAAAGAAGAGGACATTAATGAGCAATAATGACCGGAAGGCACAAATCTCACTGGTAATAGTAAGTACACAGAAAAACACAAAATATTATAACACTGTAACTGTGGTGTGTAAACTACTCTTATTCTAAGTAGAAAGACTAAATAATGAACCAATAAAAATAATAACTGCAACAACTTTTCAAGACACAGTAAGTACAATAAGATATAAATAGAAACAACAAAAAGTTAAAAAGCAGAGGAACAAAGTTAATGTATAGAGTTTTTATTATTTTTCATTTTACTTGCTTGTGTGTTTATGCAAATAGTGTTGAATTGTTATCAGGTTAAAATAATGGGTTATAAGATAGTATTTGCAAGTCTCATAGCAACCTCAAACCCAAAACATACAATGAATACACAAAAAATGAAAAGCAAGATAGTAATAGTAACTCATATCACCAGAGAATATCATCTTCAGTAGAAGAAGACAGAAAGGAAAGAAGAAAGAGAAGACCATTTAACAACTAAAAAACAAATAACAAAATGGCAGGAGTAAGTCCTTACTTATCAATAATAATTTAATGTAAATGGACTAAGCTCTCCAATCAAAAACACAGACTAGCTGGATGAGTGAAAAAAATATTGATCTGTTGCCTACAATAAAAACACGTCGCCTGTAAAGCACACATAGACTGAAAATAAAGGAATGGAAAAAGACATTCTATGCCAATGAAAACCAAAAAAAAGAGCAGGATTTGCCATACTTATATTAGACAAAATAGATTTCAAGACAAATACTATAAGAAGAGAAAAGAAGGTCACTATTTAATGATAAAGGGGCCAACTCAGCAGAAGGACATAACTTTGAATATATATGTATGCAGCCAACACTGGAGCACCCAGATATATAAAACAGATATTGTTAGAACTAAAGAGAGAGATAGGCCCCAATACAATAATACCTGGAGACTTCAACACCCCACTTTCAGCATTGGACAGATCTTCCAGACAGAAAATCAACAAAGAAACATCAGACTTAATCTGCACTATAGACCACATGGATGTAATAGATATTTACAGAACATTTCATCCAAGAGTTGCAGAATACACATTATTTTCCTCAGCACATGAATCATTCTCAAGGATAGACCATATTTTAGGTCACAAAACAAGTCTTCAAAACATTCAAAAAGTTGAAATAATATCAAGCATCTTCTCTGACCACAATAGGACAAAACTAGAAATTAATAACAAGAGGAATTTTGGAAACTATAAAAATACATGGAAATTAAACAATATGACCCTGAATGACCAGTGGGTCAATGGAGAAATTAATAAAGAAATTAAAACATTTCTTGAAACAAATAATGATGGAAACACAATATACCAAGACCTATGGGACACAGCAAAAGTCATACTAAGAAGGAAGTTTATTGCTATAATACCTACATCAAAAAAGAGGAGAAACTTCAAATTAACAATCTAACAATGCATTTTAGGGAACTAGAAAAGCAAGAGCAAACCAAACCCAAAATTAGTATAAGAAAAGAAATAATACAGAGCACAAATTTCATTTAATTTCAATGAAATTGAAATGAAAAGCAATACAAAAGATTAATGAAACAAAAGTTTTTCTTGAAAAGTTAAACAAGATTGATAAAGAAAAAAAAGAGAGAAGATTCAAATAAAATCAGAAATGAAAAAGGACACATTACAACTTATACTGCAGAAAATCAAAGGATCATTAGTGTAATATCAGCAACTATATGCTAATAAATAAAAAAATCTAGAAGAAATGGACAAATTCCTAGATACATATAACCTACCAAGATTGGACTAGGAAAAAATCCAAAACCTAAACAGACCAATAATTAATAACAAGATGGATGCTATAATAAAAATACTCCCAGAAAAGAAAAGTCTGGGACCTAATGGTTTCACTGCTGAATTCTACCAAACATTTAAAGAAGAACTAATATGAATCCTACTCAAACTATTCAAAAAAATACAGGAGGAGACAATAGCTCCAAACTCCTTCTATAGGTCCAATATTACCCTGATACCAAACCAGATAAAGATACATCAAAAAAAGAAAACTATAGGCCAATATTTCTGATGAACATTGATGCAAAAATCTTCAACAAAATAATAGCAAACCAAATTCAACAGTGCATTATAAAAATCATTCATCATGACCAGTGGGATTTATCCCTGAGATGCGAGGATGGTTCACCATACACAAATCAATCAATGTGATACATCATACAAACAGAATGAAGAATAAAAACCATGTGATCATTTCAATTGATACTGAAAAAGCATTTGATAAAATTCAACACCCCTTCATGATAAAAAAAACCCTCAGAACACTGGGAATAGAAGAAACATATCCCAACATTATAAAAGTCATATCTGGCAGACCTGCAGCTAGCATCATACTAAATGGGGAAAAACTCAAAGCCTTTCCTTTAAGATCTGGAACATAACAAATATGTCCACTGTTACCACTGTTATTCAACATAGTATTGGAAGTCCTAGCTAGAGCAATCATATAAGAGAAAGATATGAAGGACACCCAAATTGGAAAGGAAGAAGTGAAATTATCATTGTTTGCAGATGATGTAATCTTATTTGGAAAAACATAAAGACTCCACAAGAAAACTATCAGAACTGATAAACAAATTCAGTAAAGTTGCAGGATACAAAATCAACATAAAAAAATCAGTAGCATTTCTATATGTCAACAGTGAACATTCCTAAACAGAAATCACAAAGTAATCCCATTTACAATAGCCACACATAAAATAAAATACCTAGGAATTAACCAAAGAAGTGAAAGATCTCTATAATGAAAAACTACAAAACACTGATGAAAGAAATTGAAGAGGACACCAAAAAAAAAAAAGGAAAAATATTCCATGTTCATGGATTGGAGGAAACAATATTCTTAAAATGTCCATACTATCCAAAGCAATCTACAGATTCGATGCAATCCCTATTAAAATCCCAATGACATTCTTCACATAAACAGAACAAAAATCCTAAAATTTATATGGAATGATAAAAGAACCAGAATAGCTAAAGCTATCTAAGCAAAAAGAACAAAACCGGAGGAATAACGTTACCTGACTTCAAATTATGCTACAGAGCTATAGTAACCAAAACAGCATGGCATTGGCATAAAAGCAGACAGACAGACAGTGGAACAGAATAGAGAACCCAGAAACAAATCCATACACCTACAGTAATCTCATTTTTGACAAAGGTGCCAGTAACATACACTGGGGAAAGGACAGTCACTTCAATAAACGGTGCTGGGAAAACTGGATATCCATATGCAGAAGAATGAAACTAGACCCCTATCTCTTGCCATATACAAAAATGAAATCAAAATGAGCTAAAGACTTAAATCTAAGACCTCAGCCTATGAAAATACAATATTGGGGAAACTCTCCTGGACATTAATCTGGGCAAAAAATTTCTTAAGCAATACCCTACAAGCACAGGCAATCACAGTAAAAATGGGAAAATGGGATCACATCAAGTTAAAAAGCCTCTGCATAGTAAAGGATACAATCAACAAAGTGAAGAGAAAACCCACAGAATGGGAGAAAATATCTGCAAACCACTAATCTCTCACGGGATTAATAGCCAGAATATATAAGAAGCTCAAACAACTCTATAGGAAGAAACCTAATAACCTGATCAAAACATGGGCAAAAGATTTAAATAGACATTTCTCAAACGCAGACATACAAATGGCAAGCAGGCATATGAAAAGGTGCTAGCATCATTAATCATCAGAGAAATGCAAATTAAAACTATAGTAAGATGTGATCTCACCCGGCTGGGCGCGGTGGCTCATGCCTGTAATCCCAGCACTTTGGGAGGCTGAGGCAGGTGAATCACTTGACGTCAGGAGCTCGAGACCAGTCTGGCCAACATGGTGAAACACTGTCTCTAACAAAAAAAAAAAAAAAAAAAAAAGAAATTAGCCAAGCATAGTGATGTGCACCTGTAATCCCAACTACTCTAGAAGCTGAGGCACAAGAATTGCTTGAACCTGGGAGGCGGAGGTTGCAGTGAGCCAAGATCATGCCACTGCACTCCAGCCTGGACCACAGAGCAAGACCCTGTTTCAAGAAAAAAGAAAAGAAAAAGATGATTTTACCCTAGCAAAAATGGCTTTTATCCAAAAGACAGACAATAACAAATGCTGGTGAGAATGTGCAAAAAAGGGAACACTTGCACACTGTTTGTGAGAATGTAAAATAGCACAACCACTATGGAGAACAGTTTGGAGGTTCTTCAAAAACCTAAAAATTGAGCCACCATATGATCCAGCAATCCCACTGATGGGTATATATTGTATAGCATACAGCAGCAGTATACCCAAAATAAAGGAAATCATTATATAGAAGAGATAGCTGCATGCCTGTGTTTATTGCAGCAGTGTTTACAATAGGTAAAATTTTGAAGCAACCTAAGTGTCTATCAATGGGTGAATGAATAAATAAAATGTGGTAATATACACCACAGAGTGCTATTCAGCCATAAAAAAGAAAGAGATCCAGTCATTTGCAACAACATGGATGGAAATGGAGATCATTATGTTAAGTGAAATAAGCCAGTCACAGAAAGACAAGCATTGTGTCTTCTCACTTATTTGTAGGATCTAAAAATCAAAATAATTGAACTTGTGGACATAGAGAGTAGAAGAATGGTTATCAGAAGCTGGGAAGAGTAGTAGGGGGCTGTGGGGGGAGGTGGGGGTGGTTAATGTATAAAAAAATAGAAAGAATGAATGAGACCTACTATATGATAGCACAACAGGGTTAATAACTTAATTCTACATGGTAAAATAACTTGAGTGTAATTGGATTGTTTGTAACTCAAAGAATAAATGCTTGAGGGGATGGATACCCCATTCTCCATGATGTACTTATTTCACATTGCGTGCCTGTATCAAAACATCTCATGTACCCGCTAAATATACACACCTACTATGTACCCACAAAAATTAAAAATATTAATTGTGCAAGAAATAATAGTTCATATCAATCAAAAACAGTTATTCAGTTCTGTGTAAAGACAAAGACACAAATTATATACCAAAAGTTACATTCTATATTCATTCTTTCAAAAGTACTTGTTGAACACTTGCTAAGTCCTAGAAACTATTCTAGGGCCTTTAAGGACTTTAGTAAACAAACACACAAGGATCCTAGTCCTCACAGAACTTACAATTTGTGTAGATGGAAACAGACAATAAACAATAAACATAGTACATAAGTAAATTATACAGAGGTTGATACAAGCTATGGAAATAAAGACAAGGTAGAGCAGGGTAAAGGTATTAAGAGTTCAGGGATTAGAGTGCAAATTGCAGTAGTGTATGGAATGGATCAAAATAGACCTCACTGAGAAGGAGACATTTAAGCAAAAGCTTGACGGAGGTACGAGAGTGAAAACATGCAACACTTGAAGGAAGAAGATTCCAAGTAGAGGAGTCAGCCACAGTGAAGTAGCTAAGGCAGAAGTATGCCCCGAGTATTTTTTTTTTTTTTTTTTAGAGATTGACAAAGATGTCAGTGTCAATGTGCAGAGTTAAGAAAAAATGTAGGAGGTGAGGTAACAGGGAGCTAGATCATGGAGGGTATTTTAAGTCACTGTAAATATTCTATTCTGAGTGAAATGAGAAGCCACTTGCAATATTTTTAGTAGAGTCAACTCATATATTTTGTTTACTCTTTTATTATTTTTAAATAATTGACACATAATTGCATGTTTATGGGCTAGTATGATGTTTCAATACATGCATATTTTGTATAATGATCAAATCAGGATAGTTGGCATGTTCATAATCTCAACCTTTATCTTTTTTGTGGTGGTAACTTTCAAGATCCTCTATTCTAGTTATCTTGAAATATGCAATACATTTTTCTTAGCTAGCTATGGTCCCCCTACTGTGCAAGAGAACACCAAAATTTATGTTTCCTATTTAATTGTAACTTTGTACCCATTGATCAGCTTGTCCCTTTTCCCCCTTCCTCCTCCCCTGTTTGGTCTTTGGTTACCACTATTCTACTTTCTACTTCTATGATACCAATCTGAAAGAAAAGGATACTAACCTGTAATAAGAAAATATTTTTAAAAGATCACTCTGAGAAGCATAGAGATCTGTTATGAAGCTGTATGATTTAACCCAGATGAGAGATGATGGTGGCTTGGACAAGGGTGGTAGCAGGCGAGCTGGAGGTACAGTGAACAGAGTTTGCTAATACAGTGGATGTAAGATATTGCAAGGAAGGGAACTTTCAGGATGACTCCAAGGTTTTTGACTTGAGCAAGTAGTAGGATGGAGCTTCCATCAACTGAAATGGAGAAGTCCGGAAGTGGAGCAAGTTTTGGGTAGGAAGGAAAGATGAAAAAATTTGAAAGTCATTAGTGTATTAGATGGTTTAAGCCTCACGACCATAAGAAGTTACTGAGTAGGGTATAAACAGTGAAGACTTGAAGACAAAAGCTGAGCACTGGTATATACCAACATTAAAAGGTTAGAGAGTCAGGCCTGTAATCCCAGCACTTTGGGAGGCTGAGGCGGGCGAATCACGAGGTCAGGAAATCGAGACCATCCTGCCCAACATGGTGAAACCTCGTCTGTACTAAAAATACAAAAATTAGCTGGGTGTGGTGGCACGTGCCTGTAATCCCAGCTACTCGGGAGGCTGAAGCAGGCATGAGAATCACTTGAACCCAGGAGATGGAGGTTGCAGTGAGCTGAGATCGCGCCACTGCACTCCAGTCTGGTGACAGAGCAAGATTCTGTCTTTAAAAAAAAAAAAAAAAAAGTTAGAAGAATCAGCAAATAAGACAGAGAAGTGACCACTGAGATAAGAGGAAAACTAAGAGAGCATGATATCCTGTAAGCCAGGTGAAGACAGTGTACAGAACTCAGAATTTTTTCATGGAATGGGATTGGCCTTAGTTTTATATTAATTTTGTTTTGGTCCATGTTTAGCACTAGTAACCCAGGCTTATAAAACATGTGCTATAAGGAAAATTAATGGATTATTTCACAAGGCTACCAATTTTCTCATGGTAAAATGGATTAAACAATTACACAGTATTTTTGTGCAGGCTACACAATCTCTCCAACTTCAGAAAAATTATTTCAGCAAATATAAACTTGGAAGGAACAATGAAAATACAGGATTTTTTTTTTATCAGTAAACTAGTTTTTCACTTACAAACATCAAAATAAATGAAAATTATTTGAGCAGAAATTTCCAATTGAAAACAAAAAGTTAAAAGTATAAACTTTGGTGAATAAGGAAATTCTATTTAAAATCAACCATTTAGCATACTAGTCATTTGTTCATGGAAATACAATGATGTGTACTGCTGAAACTGTTAAATGAAAAATACATGTCTTTGGTTTCAAAGGAAAATAGCATGGTTTATGTTAACATGAAAAGCTTGAAATTTGCAAGCTTTGTTCTTGTTTTACAGCTGCTAATTTTGGCAAACAATTTTGAAACATGGAACTTCTTGTCCACTAGATAACAATACTTCCATGCCTTGCTTCCTCTGTAAGACAGAAACTTGATCTCCAAACATAGTTCTTTCAAGTAAACAAAAAAGTATATCCCCTCTGTACATGGGGCTGTAATTTCGTGAGGACAATCAATATGAGCAGGTGACATAATAGTAATGTAAAGAGCAAAATATTATTTGTAGTATAATAGATTTGCTTCCCACTTTATTTTCAGAAGGAATACACACATACAAAGCTACGTTAAATAAATTTTAAATTTCTATTTACTTTAAATTAAATTTAAAATTTAAAAATTGGAAGGAGCCCTTTAAGCAGCAAGTATTTGCTATTTTAAAAAGTGGCCAAGAAAGCAGGTGAATTGGATTCATTTATCTACGACATCATTTTCCTTTTATTTTGAAAAATTATGTTAAATTACAAAATTTAATAGCACATTATCAAAGTTCAAACGGGACAAAAGAGCACACAGGAAAAAAAAATCTCCCTCCAATCCCTGTCCCACAGCCACTTACTTCCCCTCCACAAATGCAATTAAAATTATTCATTTATTTTGAATATTTTCAGAGAAATTCTATGATTATATAAGCATGCAAGCATATAGCTTCATTAAAAATCACACATAAAGTGTAGTACACTGGACATCATCATTTTCACACTTCTGGTTGTG